>NW_027505472.1:0-192227 GCF_021521415.1 Bidens hawaiensis | reverse complement strand
GGGTTTGAGTCCCATAACCCATTATTTTTGGTTAATTTGATGTTTTTAATTATTAAAATCAATATAATAAATATTAATGAATAAATAAAATTTTTACGAAACGAACACTTTTAGGTTGTCGTTTTTCTATTTTTTGTTAAAACTATATATATATATATATTATATATATATATATATATGTGTGTGTGTGTGTTGTGTGTAATATATTTTAATTAAAGGTTATAATAAATAAACTAAACGTGTTAAACGTGTTTTATCAATTTTATTTAGCAAAGGTTCGTTAGATATTTAAATAAATATTATCATATATCACATATTGTAGTTATTTAGTTAAATAGTCATATTTGTATTATTATTTACCTAAGTTTTTTAATATAAGTATATTAAATATATATGTTTAATTATCTTATATACAATATATCTTATATAAAGGATAAATAATAGTGATTTTTTCAATTAATAAGACTAAAACAATATATATAAATGAGAACAATGATCATATTTTTTTTACAATAATATAAAATAATAGTTCAAATAATAAATGCCTTACTCGAACATCATCGAAATCCGAATCCATTGTAAGTCCTATAGAGTTCATATTAATTTTCATTTATCATTCTTATCAAGGAATCCTTGTTGGTAATTCTCGAAGGCTTGAACGTTTCATTCTCTTATAATAACTTTGTCCATTCGTTTATATGATAAGGTGAGTAATCACTCCCCTAATTTTATTTATTCTAAATCTTTTGGGACTTATGTGTAGTATACATTATTTACCTAATATCTAGAAATCTCATTAGCAAACTGTAAATCTTTGTGTGTGCAACAATTAAATGCCTAATTGATATATTTCTATTTGTTTTATTTGATCGCATTCGGAGAGGTTCATCATAATCAAATATAGTATGATCATACGACCGTCGTAGTAGCCAAAGCCCGATTTGCTAGGCAATGGTTTTACCGGCACCCGTATTTGCTCATGGTTTGATTGCTTATACTCACAAAAAACAGTTTTGCATTTTTTTATCAGTTATATTGTATCAAACACTGGTGATTTTCTTACTTAACCTCATGTTGACAAATATATGTATTTTGTAAGCATTCGCAGGTTTTCAGTTGGCTTGATTATCAAGGTAAAGAAAAACATACAAATGTCTCTAAGTTTTAAAAGTTATTACAAGACAATTTGCTTTTAACGTTATTACAAGAAAAACATAGGGATTTGTTTTTACATTACTTAAAAGTTGATGTACTTGGATGATGTTTAGATATTTGGTTATTTAAAATTCATTAAATAGATACTGTTACCTTTTTAAATTGCATGACAGTACCATGTGAGTTGTGAACCAATGGTTCGCGGCCTTGGCGTTTCCGCCTTAGGTTGGGGTGTGACAGATTGGTACCAGAGCCGAATGTTTAAGATATGTCGTTAGATGTTCCATAGTAACATGCATAGGACCCCATACATGCTTGTTTGATTACCTTATGTGTGTTTATTTATGTGTTTACAGCTTACCTAGTTAATTAAAAAATAACATGCTTATTTACATTATCATGCACATACACAACTCCAGAGACTATGCTTCATCCTCAAAACGTTATTTATTTATTTATCTAAATTTGTAGATTGCATTTTATTGTTGGGAATACCTTAAGGATTCCCTAGTCTTGTTTTTACTCTTTTACCTTAAGGCTAGGTATGTGTGACAAGTTCCTGTAGTAACTAGAAGGGGGAGAGAACTGTGAGCCGGGCCTTGGCAAAACATTTTCGAGAACCCAAGGTAAGACGCTATTCTTTACCTGGGGGATAACCTGACCACAATTTTCAATCTTGTAGGCCAAAGTGGAACACAATTGTCAAATGACCGACACCTTAACGTTGTGTTCCCGAGTCTCATTTAACGAAGGGATGGGAAGGGAAAAGAAAATAGGAGATAAAATAAATGAAATTAAAAGCATTACTTTGTGTTCCTGAGTTTGATGAAAATGAAAGGAAACAAAGGAATTTAAATGTTTTATGTATTCCCGAGTTCGGGGGGGGGGGGGGGGGAAGAAAGGAAAGTTACAATTTTACTATTATACCCTCTAAGTGAATTTGAAATAGAAAATACATGGAATAACATTTTTTTTGCTCTTCTTGTTAACAACTTTTTGTCAAACAAATTGCACTTTGACCGAATCACATTATCTCACGTCTAACAACTTCAAATTTTTTTCTCAATCAAGCTTTTCACATTAACACTTCATAATTTTCACATAGAGTAATAATTTTCATGAGAAAGGTCAAATATGTAAAGAATAACTATAACTAAGTATGCATGTAACTATAATAAAATTTTCACAATGCAAAAGTTTTGGTATTTAATAAAAATACCAATATTGAATCAATAAGTATTAGGAATGACTAATTTAAATAGTCAACTGCAGACTATGTTGCATACCAATTTGAAATGAAAAACGACCTTGGCTCATTTTGACTTACGAGGGCTTGAGATCGGCTCGTTTGGAGCTCTTTTTCTAATCGGTAAAAAGAAAATATATCACGCGTTAAACCTATTAAATGGATCAGATCTATCTGTAGGCAAAAAATATTTTTGCAAGCCATATGAGTCACACATACTTCACATGTCAAGATTATTAATTAGATCAGACCTAATCAGCATGTCACAAAATTATTTTGGCAAGTTATACTAATTAACAATATTTCATGAGTCAAACATGTTGTGTGACTCAAAATGTTTTTTCAAGTTATACGAGTCTTCATGTATGCTCATTTATGGTCACAAGTGATCATGTTCTGTCCAATAAACACGCTTTCTACATATCCTTCTTTCCGGTTGCTTCGTTTTTGCTCAGTATAACATTCTACGCGGTAACACAAATAAAATTTTGCATTTGTAAATATGTTAATGGCTTACAGAGCATCAATGTTATAACTAATGGATAGGTTCAAAGTTACTAAAATCACAAATTGATTTCATGGTACTGCAGGGGTATTCTTGTCATTTTGTTAAATACATGTTAGGGGTCTAAACGAGATGAGCCAAGCCTAAGCTCCACTAGGCTCGAGCTCGTCTTGTTTATATTAATTTATATTCATTTTGTTTTGTTAATTTTATTTATTTTGAGAAAAACCTTAAATGCCTAAGCTCGGCTCTAGCTCACACAACATGAATTATACGACGTATTTGATCATCCATAGCAAAGTGCCAAAATTCAATTTATAAAAAAGAAAAATAGAACATCACTTTAACACAATGAAAGCTATTATATCATTTAGTGTTAAGAAGGACAACATAAATAATTAATTATCTCAACTCATATCACATACATACTTTACAAATTAACTACAATTTAGTAACTACATATGTTTCTAACTAAGGCAACTCATGAAAAAATAATCAGATGTTTATGTTTATGATTAACACAACTTTTTGAATCATTTTTATCTTTGAAATTGTCAAAATAACATTCAACTACATTAATTAAAATGGCAAAATGGTCACAATATTCCAATCGTTTGATATAAGGGCAACATGGTCAATAACATTAACGATTGTTCATTTAATTTATAGCGTACCTCAAGTTCATCATAGCTAATGTCAGTATTAGTGTAGGGATGCAAAAGGCGAGCTGAGACCGAGCAGACTATGCTCGAGCTCGGCTCATATAACCACAACCTTCTGCTAACTATTTTTATATATTATTTTGAAGTTATAATTTTATATGTAACACAATACATGTTGATATTTTGACCATATGCTACCATATTGTTAGTTTATCACCATTTCACCATTGTCTGCTTTTGACTTTTAGAGAGTCAAACATAGTACTTTTGTGCTACAAATTGTACACAACTTTTTGAATATCTTTTATCTTTGAAATAGTCAAAATAACATTCAATTACACTAATTAAAAGGGCAAAATGGTCACAATATTCCAACCCTTGATATAAGGGCAACATGGTCAATAACATTAAATGATTGTTCATTTATTTTATTGCATACCTCAAGTTATAAAAGACTAAATCATAGTTGTTGTCAGTATTAGTGTAGGGATGCAAAAGGAGAGCTGAGACCGAGCTAGACTACGTTCGAGCTCAGTTCGTTTAACCAAAACATGTTGCTAACTATTTTTATATATTATTTTGCAGTTATAATTATATATTTAACGCAATATTTGTGTGTGTGTATATATATATATATTAGTTCTTTTTCATAACTTTTAGGCTCGAGCTCAGGCTCGTTTCACCACAACTTGCTGGTGTACATTCCAAACCAATAACTTGCTAAATTAGAACCTAATATCAATCCTAACATGTTGTTTCAGACTATGGTGCATACTAAATTATTAATGATAAGCATGAGTAATATAATTAAAGATTATGATCACAGTATCAAAGTAAATAATAGAAACAAATAAGAAAAAACAACCATTAAAAAAGTAATCATTCAACCATTAGTTGCTTTCAAGATCCATGAACAAAAAATTCAAATAAACAAGAAATAAAAAAAAGGTCATAAATGTACTAATTTAAACAAAATCATAAATTTTACTAGATAAATGCATTCTTAACTCCCTTAATTACCTAAGCTCATCAAACCTTTCAACAAACGCAACCACATATTAGGAGAACAACTAAATAATGATCTTGCTTTAGCTTGATTCTCCACCAAATAATTGAAAGCAAGTGCTATTTCATCAAGTACCAAACCCATCGATTCCAATTCTTTAATAATTTCATCACCCGTGTACTCGCGATGATTAACTCTTGCAAGTATTTTATTTCTCTCCTAAATAATTTCATTACCTTCAGCAATAGCATTAGCTACACTGCCAACACCATTCATAATCATTGAGGCTAAACCATCATCTTCTTGTTCGACTTTTCTTTTTCTATTCTTATATTTCTCTGCACTTGAAGATTTCTCAGGTAGAGAAGACGTAAGATCAACCACATGAGCATCATCATCAATATTGTATTGGCTCTCTAGAATTACATCATAGGCAGCTAAGAATTCATCTAGTTCTGGTGGTGTTTCTGCGTTATTGTCATCATCCTTTTGCAATCGAGCGTTTCTTTCTTTAGCAGTTCCAGCTTGTACACTAGATGCCTTACCCTTTCCAAATAAATCTAGCATTTCATTATAGTTTGTGACTTTCTTCGTCTTCAACGTTGCAACTTTTGGCTTTGACTATTTAACAAAAGCAAGAGAATAAATATAATAAACGATAATCGAAATATTCAAGTAAATAATTAAAACACTTACCTATATTAGTTTTTTCCAGACATCATCCTCCGCTTCAATTAGCTGAGTTTCAGGATTCCATGAGAACTCAGTTAATGACGTTCCGTTAAATATATCATACCAGGCAGAAAGACGACTTTTCAACGTTTTTAAACGATTCTTCAATTGACTTTTGGTAAATTTCATTTAAAGATTTGTGCTAAGCTTTGCAACCATATTTTTGTACGCTTGTGGAGTAAAATTTCCATCAATCCTATAACCGCTGATCTGTTACCTTATCATGGATTGTATGAACGCATTAACCATAGTTTCTGTCCACATCATGTTTTCTTTCTCACTAGTATTTTCACTAGCGTCATGTTTGCATATGATCACTTGTAACTGGTAAATGTAATAATAGTTAATAATAAAAAATCACAAGAATACATTGTTAGAATAGTTTAAAAATAGCAAAGAATAATAAAAAACTTGCAATTGATAAATATAATAGTACTTAATAATACAAAAAAAACAAATGACATAAATAATTTCAAACAACATCAATTAATACATTGTCAAAACGAACACTATTCTAAAAACTAATTTGACATATTTGTTTCATCTTCTTGTAACATCAAATAGTTAGTCCACATCTGATTTATAATTGAGTTCCTTAATTGGTCTGCTTCAGTATTACTCTCTCGTATGCCTCTAGTGTCACACCCCAAAATTGTTAACTTGGCAACGGAAGACTTAATTTTGTTAATTTGGGCGGTGACAGACACTGTTCAGCCAATCATATTCAAAATAATGAAACATTAGCTGGACTTTATTAAATATCAGAGTTTTACACGTGTCAAACATGCACGGTTCTATTTTAAATTACAAGTCCAACTATCATTCATTAAAACGCACAACACCATTTTTCCGAATCTTTCACGAAGCATCCATTTTCTTCATTTACCTGAAAAGTATGTTAAAATAATTTTGTCAACACGAATGTTGGTGAGTTTCTCAATTAAAAACCAGGATGTAACAGTTCTCAACTTTACTCTCATTTATTCATCATTCTTTTCAATGATAAATTTCATTATTCACCTTTCTTTTCAATGGGAATTTAATTTCCATTTTTCCAAACATAGATGTATATTTCTTAAACAAAACGTGTTAGTTGTAAACGAGCAAAGAGTATAACACATGTATGACTATCATTATAATAAAATCGAAACATACCAAAATCAAAAGATTCTCACCTTTTAAACCAGAGCGACTGGAAGAGCAGGGGACGTCGCCCCGATAGATCTACCAATATTTTTAGGCCCTTTCCCTAGGTTAACGGTTTTTCCTTTTATAATGACTCATCCCATTTAACACAATTTGTAAAATATATAACTCTTTTCTTTACATACTTTTCCCCCAAAAACATTTATAAATCATTAAAACATTTAAAAGTGGGGATTTACGAGAAAAATCACATTTGCCTCAGCTCAAATAACATTTATGTGTGATAATATGCCAATAAACGTCAAGATCTTATTAATAGTCATCCAAATGATAACCAGGTTCATATGTTTAATACCAAGTATATAAACACATAAACATAGATACAAATGGAATACTATCATAACTTAATTTATTTATCTTCACGTGTCTTATTTATTATAATTTTAATAACTAAATTACAAACTTTTATTGTTTAGGAAAAATCGTAACTGAATCGAATGTTTTAAAATATCTTATAAATATATTGGAACACCATAGTTTCAAATAATCGTTGTAAAACTAATATATGATTCTGAAACTACACTTGGACGTTATTTAATAAAAATATATATAATTATTTTAAAATATAATATTCTTTTATTAATAGACGAGTGTTTGAATTCTGACAAATATATTATATACCACTTTCTTAACAAAACATAATATAATCGTTATTTCTATTTATACCGAAACGTGTTATATTAATATTCTTAATATAAAAACTTTGTTTACATATTTTATATAAAAAATTACATTTTCTAAAAGTATATATTTATTTTTAATATTAATTATGGTTACTATCCGGATAAACTATTTTAGTTCAAATATCGTGTTTATAAATATATACAAACGCACGAAATCGTCCAAGTCTCAATTGTACCATTTTTAACACTCGATATTATCTAACGGTTTTCTAAATAATTATTAACAACATTTTGTCCAAGTTATTTCCGATAACAATATTTATACCAAATCTCTCGTTATCCAATTCTTTCAACACTTTAAGATATAAACGATATACCTCATCGCGTACGGTTCGAGTCTAGAAATCTGCTCAAAACCCGCATGCAATGCGATCCGGATACATCAACGCGTTCGTTTTTGCATCACGAACATGTCTCCGGTATCGGATCATCCGTACGACACCTCAAAACCTACATGCAACTCGTTTTAAGAAACTATTTTCGTTCTATAATCTGACCAGTAACTTACTAAACTTATAACTCACCATCTAAAGATCTGATCATAGATCCCTTCGGCGGAATCAAATATCTCTATGTTAGAATGGTTCACCGAAAATTTCAGCAGGATCCGATGGTCAGATCTCCGGGAATATGCATTTCTTTAGAGATGTGTTTTCAAAATCCGCCCAGCGAGCTGAACAATAAAACGGGTTTAGAAACCCAGCCTAAGCAACTCCAATCCTCATATCCACCGTTCAAAATGATTACCTATGGGTTATGAACCCTCTGTAAAAATATCAAGATGATCGGACCGTTAGATATTCGGTTATAGACCGATCTTTGTGGACATGCAAGAATAATACAATTTGTACAGATTTTAAAACTTGTTTTTAACAAACTTAATCTCAAAATTAGGACAATCGGAGCTTACCATTGAGGTCGAAAATTGGTTCCGGGTAAAATACGAAATTCGGCCGCCACTGGACCACCACGCCGGACCACCACCGGCCACCGCCGGACCGCCAAGCACCACCGCCGGACCTCCCCACTCCACCACCGGAATTCTCTGCCTTCTCTCTACTCTCTCTCTCTAAATTTCAGAAAATATGTTGTTAAATGGATAAAAAGTGGGGTGACCCACCTTATATAGGTGCGGTTTGGAACTAGTTTTACGATCACGTTTCGGTTTCTCGCTTCAACGATCCAGCTACTTCGAGTGACGTTGTATTTTCCAAATTCAATTCATCAAAATAATTATTCCGTTCTCGACTTAAATTTGTCTAGTTAACTTATTATATCCGCTAATAAGTTATTATCGATCGTTTACCGGTGTCCGTTCTTTGTTACTCCGAACTTAATAAACATAGCATAGTTGATTTTCCCAAAAACAACTCATCCAAAATTATGGTGTCTATTCGGTTTATTTTATCCAAATAATAAACCTCAATTACGAAGATAATATCAACTTTTACAAGCTCATCGGTACATGGGCTTTAACGACCGTGTTCAAAAATACTAATTTGCATTTTCGTTATAACTCAGAATTGAGCCACGTTTTCGCCTGTGTTCTTGGTTTTCGATCCTATAAAATATTCAAATGGATTCACCCCTGGACACCTTCTTGAATGTCGGGTTAAATTTTCACACGTTTAACCGAATACGTTCGTTTCTCTGTTTTATTTATCACCGGAATTTCTTTATTCCGTCTCACTTCTCACATGTTTTACAATATATATTCCCTTCATTCTTAGCTTAAAATACTATATTTAACTTATGGGTCTTAGTCTTCACTTAATCCAGCGTAAACATGTCCTAATCTTGTTTATGGAATATAATAATACTTTTTATTCAGCCGGGCATCTCATTCTCCCCATCTTATTTGAATCTCGTCCTCGAGATTTGACTGAGCATAAAGGATATAACATTCTAATGATTTGATTTAACTTGCAATCTTGTAAGTAACTTACCATTATATAAATTTTCTAATTCTTTATCGTCACTAGGTGCACGTTTCTGATTTGAATAAAATCTATAGTCGGTATTAATAACAATATCTCTTACTAATCGTATGGTTATCTTCCCTGAGATGACAGCATTAGCTACTTGTCATGGTATGGATTTTTCTATCAAGATCCTTGATTAACTCTTGATTACAAGTCAAGTAGTTATCTTTATGAGTGCAACTGTGCTGTGCATTAGCATTTACTCTACTTTATTATGTAAACACACACCCAAACTTTGTTAAGTCTATCAAAGTAAACTACCAGATCTTGCCTCTAGTTTAAGCACTGGTTCTTTGAGGTTAATCTTGTCTCTTACATGAGAAGGAATTTATCTGATCAATATCCGCATCCATATTTACCATCCTTCTAAGTTAGTCATTTCCGAAATGATAGCAGCCGGTCTTCAGACGGATTACTACAATTCTGTGCGTTTGGCATCTTGAAAAGTGATTTATGCAAACACCTTCTCTTTATATTGCTTCTCTTTATGAAGAGTAATATATAATTTTATCCTAATATTATCTCTTAGAGTCTAAGGGATCTATTACACTTTAAGCACAAACATTCATTCAGTATTACATAAATGCTAAATGTCATTATACAGAAGAACCTAAACGTTTAATATTTCTTTACCACGAAAGGTTGGTTAATATTGTACGCTAGAATCAAATAGATTATGAAAACAACGATTTCACAATATGGTCAAAGAATTGGTAGACATAGCTACAATGATACTTAAAGATCTTAGAATATTCTGGTTGCAAATGCTGCACAGTATTCAAAGAATATGAAGTTGATGAATATACAAAGGATAACACCTTAACATTATCTTTGATTGACAAGGAGTTGTTGCTCGTTAGCGTTTTCCAAGAATGCAATCGGAATCAAATATGGAAGGTAAGTCTTTCACATCGTTCAACATCACTATATACAATTCAGCGTGACTATATATAGTTTGTCGTGACTATGTTTATGAACATGGTTCACATATAAACTTTACCAGGGAATGGTATACGTGATCAACTGATTACATGGAGTTGTGTGTGAACTAATATCACACTTTGTTATAGCGTAAGTACTAGGCATAACTTAATATGACTTCGCAATACAAGCATCCGATCAAGATTTAATCTCTAGTGTCAAAAGTATTGTATAATACCCTTTAACATATGATTGGGTGAGATTAAATATATATATATATATATATATATATATATATATATATATATATATATATATATATATTATTTCTATCTAAGCGCACCAAGCATACATTTTCATTAGAGTGCTCAAATTTTCACAGCGAGGATTTGTTAGTACAAAATACTTCAGAGTATGATTCTTCGATTACGTAACTTCCTAAGAAGTAGAAGTCACAATATAAATTTAAAAATTGTACTAATAACACATTTGTTCCATAGTACTTAATGTTTATGTAGCTAAGGAATAGATCAACTTGCCGTTGAATATTAGTAAATCACACTTATTTTTGTGTTTGAGCCTAAGTCTTACGAGACTATACTCATCTTTAATTGCAAGTAAGCGTAGAAATAATAAGACGTTGATCCGTTACTGTCAAGAACAACCATCATTATTTGTTGAAGTGGCAACACTATGATGTTATATGAGGGAATGACATGTTTTGTGTATATACGCTATACAACTTAAAAAGTAGATTCAATGGTGGTTATTAGCAACAAGGATGGGGTCCCATTACATTAGACCACCTTATTCATTGAAAGATACCAAGTTAATGAGTGTTCAATTCTTTAAACATCGCAAATTTTGTGTAGCGTACGAATAAGATCGAGCATTAGTATGGATACGCATGACGCATGTCATGTAACTAATGTTCAAGATTTAGGTTGGAATGTAATCGAGATAATATGTTTAAGGTCAAACTATTCAATCCTATTTGGGAAATCGAGTGTTGCGAGCACCAAGGAGGTTCGGCTCAAATTAACGAAGAGAAATGTTAACTATAATTCTATGCTACGAAATCTTGCTACCAGGTAACGATATTAGTACTAACTGCTGTTAGTTATTATTACTAAAGGAAGAAAATAACGAAATCACAGGTGACAAATTCTAGATGAAAGATCGTGCATTCATTGCTCGGTGGAATTGATAAATCGAGTGAAATTTCAGTTTGTGGGTTAGGTCTAAAAGTACAGAGTGAACAAAACTAAAACTTGAAATGTATTACATCCAAGGATTATTAAAATAACCACGTGTCATTTCAAATCCAGTAGTATGCAACACAATACGGTAATGATCCTACAAGATTGTTATCGTATGCATTTAGAATAAACATTATTTCGATAACTAGGTTTTCTAGTCCCATCAAATTTTATTTGATCTTAAAGATGTCAAGGGTATCGAAATTTCCTTTTAAATAAAATTGAGGATGGATACATTTTTTCTTGAAGGCTTAATCTCACAAAATCTTCATTTTACGTCGAATTGGGTCGACATTTCCACTATGAGACCTGAGTTGTAAATTGTTACTAGATGATGATCCAGAGTTTTTGGTATTAGGTTCGAGAGTTTGGAGTTCTAACAGTGTGATTATATTAATCATCATTATCGATAGTGATGGGCCTACTGATTTAAGAAAATAACACTTTTCTTATTTCCTTCAAGAAATTTTTAAGGCAATAATATATTATATTCAATACAAATAGCATTACCATAATATAATATTTTATGGGCAATTGATTGGTTGACAATAACTTATTTGTTGCCCATCAGTAGAGAATTTGAAACATCGAGGTCGACAAAAGTTTGCTTATATGTGTAACTTTGGAGCTTATGGAACAACTATGAATATGGCAGACATGATAGTACACTCAAAATCTCCAAAGTGCCTCCAATCATAAAGGTGGTTTAGTGCTTGTTGAGGTAGTTACGCAGCTTGTTCTCTATATATAGATTTGAGATCACGTGTTTATAATGGGTGTATTAGAATTTTGACAAGAGCTACGATGCCGACTTGTCTTTGGTTTAGTCTTTACACCACATTTAGGTATGACACGTATATAAATATAACGTTGCTTATTATACAAGAGGCGTATAAGGGAAGTGTCAGATTGGTATATTAAACGAAGAAGTCATTATGATTCGCAAGGAACTAAATCATTCTAGTGTAGTCTCAATCTTGGGTATAACAATTAGGAATGTCCTACTCACGCCTAAATTACAAAAGAGACGGTTTTTCTAACTAAGATAAGGTATTGTCCTTTATGTTCAAAACCCTTTGACGCATCTACCAGAGTCAACTGTACTATCCCAAATCCGAAAAAGAATTTATACTGAATTTATCATAATAACATGATCATCAAGATTTTAGATACGAAGCATAACTTGTTTAGGAATAAGAATCAACGCGTATGTCATCACGAGATCAGTATAGTCATGACGTATGAATGTAATCATGGAGCAAGGATCACTACAAAATATACATGACTAAGCCCAAAGATGATAGAATGATCATTGGGGATCGAAAGAAAGGGTTCGCCGAAATCTTAAACTAGATTATTGTCTCAATAAACTCCTGATTATATAATCCATTTTTTTGTCACACTATTATACGAATGGATGGGTAACTTTATGATTACGATCGCGTCGTAAATAGTAATTAACTATTATATTATTCTCATAGGTCATCACAATAGAATTTCATAGAATTCTCTCGTACCTGTAAATTCACAATTACGTGATATCAAGTGTAATTGTCAATTTACCTTACAGGATCATTCTAGTATTCTCCTTTTGTAGGTCATAATTATAGGTATCACAAGTTCACACATAGATACATGTATTAAGTACTAATCGCATAATCCACCAATTCAATATTTTTTTATCCATACAAGGACTTTATTTTGTGTAACCCGCATACACCAAAATTGACCAAGTCTTCAAGCCACAGTTGGAATATTTATACCGAAATATTAGGCATTGGCTTTTTCACTATTCTAAAACAGTGTTAACGTGTCGAGAGATTACTTGGGATAATCCTTCAGAGTAGGTCGGTAATCCATATCTTTTACTAGCACAATTGTGTCTTGTTTTCAGTGGCATTTTGTCATTTATGTTATTCTTGGATAACATAGATAAACAACATTCATGATTAATTATTACATGCGGGTGACTAAATATAGGAAATAATCAGTTCGCACAATAATCAATTAATCAGCCAAAGGATCATTGTGACATTTTAACTTGTAAAATTATAATACTTGTTTAAAAGTTGATAAAATAACTATTAAAATAGGTGTGATTATGCATCAGCACCAATCACAAGTTTTTAAATCTTCCATACCAAAATATCCAAGGCATGCGATGCCTATCAAGATCTATAAGAGTTAGTAGAGGTCCAAGCACTCCATCAATGGTTCTAACACTTGAACTGAAACAATTATAGCACCCACGACTGAGTTACAAAACCTCGAGAATCGGTAGAGGTAAGGTCACATTGTCATCCTCAATCCACCTATTGCATGAGTTAGCCATAGGATAGCCAGTAATAACAAATGCAAATTGACATGTGTAGAAAGATGACATGTAGCTTAAGGCTAGTAGGGGAGTAAGTTATAGAAGTGCGTGCACGATTTCCAGCATAACAGAGGTAGTTGAAGGCGGTTCCCCGACTCACTATTAATGCTGTATATTTCGTTTATAGTGTGTGAATCAGGTGTTTGTGACATGTTCCGTACTATGTAATCATGATGATATAAAGTATATCTAACATGTAAAATTTGCCACTTAAATTTCACATAATACATAAACAAATTAAATGCAACTTCTCTTTTGCATATCTTATGAAAATTTGTTTATAAAATCTTTCAGCTTCGTGAAGTGGGAAAAAGTTTGTTCTAAATACTGGGTTATAGTCTAGAAATTTCTTCGAAAATTTCTAGTTCGCTATAACCATTGGCTCTGATACCAACTTCTGTCACACCCCAAAATCGTTAACATGGCAACGGAAGACTTAATTTTGTTAATTTGGGCGGTGACAGACGCTATTCAGCCAATCATATTCAAAATAATGAACCATTAGTTGGACTTTATTAAATATCATAGTTTTACACGTGTCAAACATGCACGGTTCTATTTTAAATTACAAGTCCAACTATCATTCATTCAAACGCACAACACCATTTTCCTGAATCCTTCACGAAGCATCCATTTTCTTCATTTACCTGAAAAGTATGTTAAAATAATTTTGTCAACATGAATGTTGGTGAGTTTCTCAATTAAAAACCAGGATGTAACAGTTCTCAACTTTACTCCCATTTATTCATCATTCTTTTCAATGATAAATTTCATTATTCACCATTCTTTTCAATGGGAATTTAATTTTCACTTTTCCAAACACAGCTATATATTTCTTAAACAAAACGTGTTAGTTGTAAACGAGCAAAAAGTACAACACATGTATGACTATCATTATAATAAACTCGAAACATACCAAAATCAAAATATTCCCACCTTTTCAACCAGAGCGTCTGGATGAGTGGGGGACGTCGCCCCGATAGATCTACCAATATTTTTAGGCCCTTTCCCTAGGTTAACGGTTTTTCCTTTTATAATGACTCATCCCATTTAACACAATTTGTAAAATATATAGCCATTTTCTTTACATACTTTTCCCCCAAAAACATTTATAAATCATTAAAACATTTAAAAGTGGGGATTTACGAGAAAACTCACATTCGCCTCAGCTCAAATAACATTTATGTGTGATAATATGCCAATCACCGTCAAGATCTTATTAATAGTCATCCAAATGATAATCAGATTCCTATGTTTAATACCAAGTATATTAACACATAAACATAGATACAAACGGAATCCTATCATAACTTAATTTATTTTTCCTCACGTGTCTTATTTATTATAATTTTAATAACTAAATTACAAACTTTTATTGTTTAGGAAAAATTGTAACTGAATCAAATGTTTTAAAATATCTTATAAATATATTAGAACACCATAGTTTCAAATAATCGTTGTAAAACTAATATATGATTCTGAAACTACACTTGGACGTTATTTAATAAAAGTATATATAGTTATTTTAAAATATAATATTCTTTTATTAATAGACGAGTGTTTGAATTCTGACAAATATATTATATACCATTTTCTTAACAAAACATAATATAATCGTTATTTCTATTTATACCGAAACGTGTTATATTAATATTCTTAATATAAAAACTTTGTTTACATATTTTATATAAAAAATAACATTTTATAAAAGAATATATTAATTTTTAATATTATTTATGGTCACTATCCGGATAAACTATTTCAGTTCAAATATCGTGTTTATAAATATATACAAACGCACGAAATCATCTAAGTCTCAATTGTAACATTTTTAACACTCGATATTATCTAACGGTTTTCTAAATAATTATTAACAACATTTTCTCCAAGTTATTTCTGATAACAATATTTATACCAAATCTCTCGTTATCCAATTCAAAGATATAAACGATATACCTCCTCACGTATGGTTCGAGTCTAGAAATCTGCTCAAAACCCGCATGCAATGCGATCCGGATACATCAACGCGTTCATTTTAGCGTCACGAACGTTTCTCCGGTCTTGGATCGTCTGTACGACACCTCAAAACCTACATGCAACTCGTTTTAAGAAACTATTTTCGTTCTATAATCTGACCAGTAACTTACAAATCTTATAACTCACCATCTAAAGATCTGATCATAAATCCCTTCAGTGGAATCAAATATCTATATGTTAGAAAGGTTCACCGAAAATTTCAGCTGGATCCGATATCCAGATCTCCGGGAATATGCATTTCTTTATAGATGTGTTTTCAAAATCTGCCCAGCGAGCTGAACAATAAAACGGGTTTAGAAACCCAGCCTAAGCAACTCCAATCCTCATCTCCACCGTTCAGAATGATTATCTATGGGTTATGAACCCTATGTAAAAATATCAAGATGATCGGACCGTTAGATCTTCGGTTATAGACCGATCTTTGTGGACATACAAGAATAATACAATTTGTCCAGATTTTAAAACTTGTTTTTAACAAACTTAAGCTCAAAATTAGGATGATCGGAGCTTACCATTGCGTTCGGGAGGTCAAAAAATGGTTCCGGGTAAAATACGGAATTCGGCCGCCACCGGACCACCACGCCGGACCGCCACGCACCACCGCCTGACCTCCCCACTCCACCACCGTAATTCTCTGCCTTCTCTCTACTCTCTCTCTCTAGATTTCAGAAAATATGTTGTTAAATGGATAAAAAGTGGGGTGACCCACCTTATATAGGTGCGGTTTGGAACGAGTTTTACGATCGGGTTTCGGTTTCTCGCTTCAACGATCCAGCTACATCGACTGACGTTGAATTTTCCAAATTCAATTCATCAAAATAATTATTCCGTTCTCGACTTAAATTTGTCTCGTTAACTTATTATATCCACTAATAAGTTATTATCGATCGTTTACCGGTGTCCGTTCTTTGTTACTCCGAACTTAATAAACATAGCATAGTTGATTTTCCCAAAAACAACTCATCCAAAATTATGGTGTCTATTCGGTTTATTTTATCCAAATAATAAACCTCAATTATGGAGATAATATCAACTTTTACAAGCTCATCGGTACATGGGCTTTAACGACCGTGTTCGAAAATACTAATTTGCATTTTCCCTCTTCGTTATAACTCAGAATTGAGCCATGTTTTCGCATGTGTTCTTGGTTTTCGATCCTATAAAATATTCAAATGGATTCACCCCTGGAAACCCTCTTGAATGTCGGATTAAATTTTCACACGTTTAACCGAATACGTTCGTTTCTCTGTTATTTATCACCGGAATTTCTTTATTCCGTCTCACTTCTCACATGTTTTACAATATATATTCCCTTCATTCTTAGCTTAAAATACTATATTTAAATTATGGGTCTTAGTCTTCACTTAATCCAGCCTAAACATGTCCTAATCTCATTTATGGAATATAATAATACTTTTTATTTTGTTGGGTATCACATTCTCCCCATCTTATTTGAATCTCGTCCTTGAGATTTGACTGAGCATAGAGGATATAACATTCTAATGATTTGATTTAACTTGCAATCTTGTAAGTAACTTACAATTATATAAATTTTCTAATTCTTTATCGTCACTAGGTGCACGTTTCTGATTTGAATAAAATCTTTAGTCGGTATTAATGACAATATCTCTTATTAATCGTATGGTTATCTTCCCTGAGATGACAGCATTAGCTACTTGTCATGGTATGGATTTTCTATCAAGATCCTTGATTAACTCTTGATTACAAGTCAAGTAGTTGTAGGTTCCTGGACGGATCGTACACTGGATATCGCTAACAACGCAGGTGCGGAATCCCTGCGCAGGTAGTTACGAGTGTAGAGATAGAATCACACGAGCAATAAATCAAACACGTTATATTGATAACCGAACACGTGACTCACGGTCACTATTACAGAAGATGACACGTAACAATACGAAACACACTGAAACAAACCCTAAAACGACCAACACAAACTGTTTCGTCTGAAACAGTTTATATACACGACAACTTCGCCATAGGCGAAGTTGTCAATAACTTCGCTGATTCAACAAGTTCGCCATAGCGAACTTGTTGACAACTTCGCGCATTACAAAACAAACATAAACAAAACATAATTACATTACAGACTCGATTACAAATGCTAGACTATGAACTACTGACATACATGTACCAACAGACTCCCCCTTGGCAGTAGCTTCATATCTTGATCTTCAAATCTTGAGTCTTGTAATCTTCACCTCTACGCGTGCGCCCCTTCTCTCACACATACCGACACTACCCTTTGATATTTCCTAGCTTGATCCTTCCAAGCAGGAATGTAGAAGATCTTCTTCTCGTTGAGCACTTTCAAATCAGCCTTCGATAGATTAACAAGATGCATCGGGTCGTACACCCGAAGTACTTCTTGTTCATCCTCATCTTCCATTACCGCCTCAGCTGTCTCACAATCCACGTACCACCATTTTAAATCTTTTAGGACGTTCTTGGGCATAACTTTCATCGGTACTTCTTTCAAATGACGGACTGGTTTATACTTCATTACCATCCAAGGTTTGCCGTCAGCCCTCATTCCACGATCTTTGTCTTCTATCAACTTTCCTTTTTGAGGCTTTAGCAGTTCAAACTTTTTGTCTTTAATGGCTTCTTTCCAGACGATCTTCCCAATGATTCTTGCCATATCATCATTACTTCTATTGATCAGCCCCAATCTCGCTAAATCTCTCACCTCACATTCTGGTAAGGAATTCAGAGATCTCAACAATCTCTTAAAGTACTGAATGCCGTCGTACCGTTTGATCACAAATAGTTTCAGCTCTTTGTCGTACAACCAGCATATGATTCCTTTCTTTGACTCTGCATAGCCCTTTATATTATAAGTCTTTCTGAACATCGTTGGCACTGCAGGCTTCTTGGTTTTAACAAACCACTGAGCACAGCCTTCTTTCCAGTTCGGCTGCTCCTCCCATACTGTATCTTCTATCACGCTCTCATCCCCCAATTCTGATCTCTCAACAGCTGGAATCTCATGTTCCACTGAATCATCTACAATCTCACCTTCTTCTAATACATCTTCCACATTAATCTGTTCTCCAATCCTCTCAATCTCATCCATAGGCAACACGTCATCACCATCCATCAACTCATCGTCCTCCTCCTCATCCAACTCCTTCAACGCATCAATAACGTCTTCAACATCAGCGTCGTCATCCACAACTACAACATCATCACCAGCTGCATTTGTAGACTCCCCCTCAGTTGTGGAGGCTCCAAGAGCCTGAGAGGTTCTTGGCAGCTCATCAACTGCACCTGAAGGTGCATTGGGATCATCGTCATGATCTTCTCGTCTTTTCGTTCTCAATTCATCGCCCCTACACGTCTTCTCCCCCTGAGATGCCAAGTAATCCTTGAAGGCATCTATTATTCGTCCATGTTCAACCAGGAGGGCAGCTTGTAGTCGATTGGATTCCACTAGGCGGTCAATAGTCTTTGACTGTTCAGCAACAATCCGCTCTAGCGAAAGAATCCTCTCGGTATCTGAAGTAGGCAATGGAGTTGGAGGAACATTAGCAGAAGTGACCGCAGGTGGTACACTTGGTAACCCTGCAGTAGAAGTTATTGTCGACTCCACAAACCGTGCAACTACCACCGGTGGATTAAGCGGTTGAGGTGGTAGGGACACAATTGTTGGTGCCGACGTCTCGATCGCCGTAACCTGTGCAGTAGTAGGAATAAGAGACATACCAGATAAGGCAGGTGGAGCAAAACGTACTAGTCTTGAAGATTCTCCAGCTCCCGAACCTATCCCTCTCTGTTCTCTTCTTGAGCGTCTTAGCACAATCTGTACTGCCTCCTCTTCATCCACTTCATCCTCATCCTCCTCCACAGTTCTCGGCCTCTTTCCCGTAGTCCGTTCACGAGACACCATAAGTCTTCTTGCCTCAACAAACGTCTCGTCTAGATCAGAGTCAGCTACCGAAGTAGCTGCTCTGGTAACATCCATAAACTGAGGACCCGAGACATCCATATCAAACAAACCATGTCCACTAAAAGCAGCATCTAGATCAACGTTTTCAGCAGTGGACACAGCCTGAGATATAGTAGCTGGCACAGCAGCAGAAGATACAACAGGCGCAGCCGATACAGCATGAGGTGCTGCCGCCTGATGTGGTTGCGGATCCCTGAACTCGTCCCCTCCTGCAGGAACATACTCCGGGTTAATGAGATACCCGAAAAGTGGAGTATGCCTGGGACGCCGCTCAGGGTTGCTACGAGTGCTCGACGTTCTGCACTGAGCAAAGATACGTTTTGTTACGCACTCAACGTATCTGATAGGGCGTCTTTGCGGTATAGACGGAGCGACATGATTAATAATCATTTGTAGAAACCGAGGATACATAATAAAACGCTCGCGCGCCGTCGCCCGTCTCTGACGATCAATCTCGTAAAAGATTAGCTGACTAAAAGAATATCTGCGGTTGTAAGTCAGCGCAATCATAGCCGATTGCATCGTCGCACCCATCCCGTCTGTTCCTGCCTTTCTGCCGGACATGCATACTATCAACACATGCATCAAAAAGCGCCATTGATCCAGCAGAAAGCCTTTCCTCCTCTGCGAGTCCCCCAGCGGACCCGAATAACCCATCCTTAAGTAAGCTCCGTCACGGAAAGGAGCTACGAATTCCGTTGGGTCGTCTCTCGTTTCATCACCGAACTGCAGAGCCAACCGTATGTCTTCCGAGGAAAACTGTATGTCTTGACCATTGACAGTTGCTCGCATCACTGGAGGCTCAGGTCTGCAATCATAATACACCGTCTGCCAGAAATCTTGAATGTTGGGCAGAGATATGGGTAGTGTATTAGTGATCGCGTGAAAAACTCGTGATCGTTGGAGAAATGTGATAATCTCCCTATAGTCTTCAACGCCTCGTGCGTCTGGATCCAAAGTGATGTATTGGTTATGGGCTGGGAAGAATTGTCGTTGCTCATCACCATCATCACCTCCAGTACCTCCAACAGCAGCCATATCTGCACAAAACAAATCAAGTTAGAGACCATATAATCATCTCACAAGTTCGCTGTGTACCATATGCGAAGTTGTGATGTACAGGCGAATTTAAAGGTGAGGCGAAGTTGGGAACAACTTCGCTTCATCTGTAAGTTCGTCTAAAAACTTATAAAAAATTTGAAATAGGCGAAGTTGTGTTCAAGGCGAAGTTATGGATAACTTCGCCATAGGCGAAATTAAGCTTCAAGCGAAGTCGTGGATAACTTCGCTGAAGGCGAACTTAAGCCACTGGCGAAGTTGAGAATAACTTCGCGTAAACCTTAACTTCGCCTGAATCTGAAACGGCGACTGTTCAGATTCAAACAAGGTTTATCCGATGTTTCGGACCGATTTAACGATCTAACAATGAAGTCCAACATATTTCAATGGTGTTAGGATGAAAAGGTCGTCCATGAACACGTAACGTGAGGTCGGAAAACTTGGTTTCTAAGGTTCGACGACCCGAGGTCTCGAACCGGGTAAAACTATAACGAGAAAGATAGGATGATATTGACTACACATACCACGAGTATAGTAGAAACTAGGAACACAAGATCGAAATCGAAAGCGAAGAATAAGATCCGGATGTATTGGTTATTCGAACAAGTTCGCCGGTAATTCGAAAAAAGTGATATAGTTACTGTTTACAATCCCTTATATAGGGCAGAGTTGGTTCAGGCGAAGTTACTCTTAACTTCGCCAAGGCGAAGTTAAGCACAACTTCGCCGAATTCAACAACTTCGCCCGTAATTTTCAAAATCAGCCCTTTAAGTTTGAATAATCCTGAATTTAACCTTATCAATTACCAAAAAGGGTTAAACAAATATGATCAAGACCTAGTAACCAACAATAATATAACTACAAAAAAACAAAAAACTTAGAAAAATTTTAACGAAATAAGGGATCAAATTTCAGTCTAGTCAGGGACCACTACGTTTTAGAAAAGATCCTAACAGGAATCATACTAACGATGTGACTGTCACTTAGATCCGTGTTTGGCTGTATTATGACATAGAGACACAGGTTGTAAGCATGTAAATAACGTAAATGGTTTTCATCGTTTCTGTGATACGGATTAAGGTTCAGTTAAGCTCAAAAATTTAAGTTGGCAACAACTCAGAGATAATGATGTCTTCTATCTATTCTCAAAGCGTATTTGGCTATACCCAAGTCACCCCGAATTGACTTCGACCCATAATGTCTGATTATCTTGTAGATACACTATGTCTGCCTCCCGTTTTCTTCTAACTCCAGACTTGAGAAATTTATATACACGTATATATATATATATATATATATATATTTTTTTTTTTTTTTTTTTAAATCAAACTTGTTATCGACTTCGGAGTACTAAATCACTGCAAGTCCCGAATCTGGATCACTGCAGTATCTTGAAATGCTTTCTTCACGGGAATCAGAACACTCACGGGCTCGTGTATGACTGGGTAGTCGCTTTTCTGCCTATCCTTCGAAAAGATATGTATGAAGACATACAAAACTCTTAAGGAGTTTCCACGTAAATTCGAGTAAATTTAAGTTAGTATCACATACACTTTTACGCACCATAAAAATTACCATGACATACAATGACTGTTCTAAAGCCTTTTAAGCCTAATATCTTCACTAGTTAAGCACACACAATCAGTATATATATCATTTTCCAAGGTTGGATCAATTTTCTGTTAAAACACAGCATAGAACTTCATACGAAGTAACAGACTTGAAAATTAATTTCATTTCCCCCAAAAAAAAACTTTAAATTCAATCGCCCCAATCACGTCAAAGTCGTCAGGTAAACGGCTATCCTGAAGATCCAATGGATCAACTGGACCGACCACATACAAGTATGTGTCCTTCTTACTAAGTATGACCGACTAATTTTCAGCAACTGAAAGAACACACGTCATAGCTGCCCCGGTCACTTTCAGTCTTCCAGTTAATGGCTATCCTCATTCTCTACGTTGAAACGAGGACCAAAACATATCCTAGGATATGTCCATCAAACTGAGGTAACCGACTAATTTTAAGCAAAAATGACCCATGTTTTTTTTTTTTTTTTTTTTTTTTTTTTTTTTTAAATCAAAGACATGGTTACTCGGGATTGATCATCCCGTTTAGCTCAATTAGGTTTTGAAATCTGGATTTATCAAACGCTTTTGTAAACAAGTCAGCAAAATTTTCAAGTGTATCAACTTTTTCGATCTTTATCAGTTTCTTCTCAGCACAATCCCGTATGAAGTGATGGCGAATGTCAATATGCTTAGTTTTACTGTGCTTCACGGGATTGTTAATTACTGAGATGGCGGCAGTGTTATCAATTAAAATAGGAGTAAGTAAGAAATTCAGACCATAATCGCGCAATTGTTGCTGAATCCACAAAACCTGAGAGCAGCAGTTGGATGCTGCCATGTATTCAGCTTCGCATGTTGAAATTGCAACTGATGTCTGTTTCTTGCACTGCCAGGAAACTAATCTTCCTCCAAGAAACTGACAGCCTCCTGTTGTTGACTTCCGACTCTGATTACAGCCACCATAATCAGAATCTGTATACGCCACCAGTTCAACGTCTCCTCCCTTTGGGTACCACAACCCTAGTTTCGGCTTGCCCTTATGATACCGCAAAATCCTCTTCACACCTTTCATGTGAGATTCCTTTGGGTTTGCCTGAAAACGAGCACAAAGACAAACAGAAAACATTATATCGGGCCTAGAAGCAGTTAAATACATTAATGAACCTATTATCGCCCGATACAGAGTAGGGTCCACATCTGCGTCACCATCTGATTCAGCGCCCAATTTGTGATTGACGCAGATTGGGGTGTCATATGGAGAACTGTCCTCCATCTTGAATCTCTTCAGCACATCATGAACATACTTTGTTTGATGAATGAACATCCCATCCTTCTTCTGATCAACCTGCAATCCTAGAAAGAAGGTTAGTTCACCCATAGCACTCATCTCGAATCGTTTCTTCATGACAGCCTCAAAATCCTGACACATGGATACTCTTGATGCAGCAAAAATGATATCATCCACGTAGACTTGAACCAGTAAGAAGTCACATCCTTCTCTCTTCACAAACAGCGTACTGTCAATCAATCCTCTTTCAAAACCATTTTCCAGCAAGTAGTCCGATAACGTTGAATACCATGCACGAGGTGCCTGATGTAACCCATATAACGCCTTGCTCAACCTGTATACGTGATCCGGAAAGTCTGGGTCAGGAAAACCCGGAGGTTGCTCAACAAACACAACCTCATCAACTTTCCCGTTAAGAAACGCGCTCTTCACATCTAACTGAAACACCTTCATCTTTTTAGATGCAGCAAACGCCAAAAACAATCTAATCGCTTCTAACCGGGCAACAGGAGCGAAAACCTCATTGTAGTCAATACCCTCTTGTTGATTAAAACCTTTAACAACCAGCCTCGCCTTATTTCTCACGATAATCCCCTTTTCATCTCTCTTGCACTTGAACACCCATTTCGTGCCTATAGCATGCACATTCTTTGGTTTTTCAACCAAAGTCCAAACTTCCATTTTTTCGAACTGAGCCAACTCTTCTTGCATGGCTTCGACCCACGAGCTGTCCTTTAAAGCCATTTGATAATTCTTCGGTTCGACTTGGCTTATGAAGCAAGAGTACAAACATTCGTTCATGATACCTGTATCTTTAATGCTTGTATAAACACAGGTGTGCTCATTCAAGCTACTTCTGGTTTGTACACTAGAGGACACATCACCTATAACATTCTCCAATGGGTGATCTTTGTGAATTCTCGTGGTCGGAACAGCACCGACATGCAAATTGTCTTCCAAGTTTGAAGAGATCTCATCTATGGTAGTTTCAGGCTGAGAGTGAAAAGGATTAATAAACTCATCTTCAGTTGAGGCCGCAGGGGTATCGATAGGGTTTGATGTGGAAGGCTGAGATTTTTCTGTCATCTGATGTTGCACTACCTCCTCTTCCTCATCAAAAATCATCTTCGTCACTGCTTTTTCGTCTTCTTCAGAAATTTCCAAAGTAGGTACGTTAAACAACTTAAAAAGTTTAACATAGTCAAACAGCTCAGCAGGTCCATTGCTTGGTTTTGGCGGTTGGTAACTAGTAATGTCGGTGTTACAAACCACCTCCACCTTGCAAGTTGTCGTATTGAAGACCCGTCTGTTGGGAGTCCCAACAACATAACCGACTAGGATTCCCTCATCAGCTACTTCACCAAATTTCGAATTAGTCTTCAAAATCGAACAAGGAGACCCAAAAGGTTCAAGACCGCACAAGTTGGGCTTCCTTCCGTGCATAAGCTCGTAACAGGTTTTTCCAAGTCTCTTAACGGTTAACACCCGATTCAGAACATAGCAGGCTGTAGCAACTGCTTCAGCCCAGAACATCACAGGAAGCTTTGAGTCTGCCAGCATAGTTCTGGCTCCTTCAATCAACGTTCGGTTCTTCCTTTCAGCTACTCCGTTCTGTTGTGGAGTATACGGAGCGCTGTATTGATGCTCAATACCCTTCTGAAGACAAATGATTTCCATCTCAAAGTTCTTGAACTCTGTCCCATTGTCGCTTCTGATGAATTTAACTGATTTACTCATGACGTTCTCGACTTTTGTAATTAGATTCTTCACCATCTGAGTCGTCTCGTCTTTCGTTTTCAGAAAATATACCCACGAGTATCGCGAGTAATCATCAGTTATCACCAAGCAGTAAGAAGTACCACCTAGACTTTGTACATTCACCGGACCGAAGAGATCCATATGAAGTAGTTCTAGAGTACCAGCAATTGAGTTGATCGTCTTGGTGAGATGGCTTTTCTTGTGTTGTTTTCCCTTCTTGCACGCTATGCATTTATCTTCAAAGTTAAAACTCTTTAAGGGAACGCCCATCACAAGCCCATTTTTGACAATGAAGTTCATCTTACGAAGATGAATATGTCCCATTCTCCTGTGCCACAATTCTGATTCTGATTCGCTTGCTTTTGTCATTAAACAAGATTCTCCGGTGGCCATTTCAGTAGACCTCATGTCCATCACATATGTATTCGTTTCACGTGGAGCTTTCATTACTATCCATTCTTCTGGTATATGAAAACCAGGCTTCAATACAATCGCTTCATTCTTAGTGAAATGGACAGTGTATCCTTTATCACAAATCTGCGACACACTCAGCAGATTGTGCTTTAATTCCTCCACAAAATTTACGTTTTCAAGTGTCATTCTCCCATTCGACACAGTACCTCTACCGGTAATCCTTCCACCGCTTTCACCAGCAAAACTAACTCTTGCTCCCTGAACAGGTTTTAAATCTTGCAACAAGTGTTTGTTGCCCGTCATGTGCCTGGAACAGCCGCTATCTACAATCCAAAGATTGTTGGCAGCCCTGTTCAACTGTTCCTGCACAATAAAACAAAGAGTTAGAATCTTGGGACCCAAGACCAATTGGTCTTGGATCGATACATCCCGTACCCTGGCTTTCTCAAGTTAGTATCAGGATAATTTCTGTAAGTCCTGTTAGGGAATCTCCCTGCAGATTGAGTGTAATGCCTTCCAAACCTTTGAGAATTGAAAGTGTTATTTCTTGTGGTTTGGTTGTAAAACTGAGGTTTGTTTTTATGAAAACTTGAATTCGATACATTTTGGCATTTTTTAAAGTTTTCATTTTTAGCAGTAGCATAATGACGCATATACTCAGTTTTATTTGGCTTCACATCTCTAAATCTCGGTTTCAAAGGACAATCTGCAACTAGATGTCCTAACTTGTTACATCTAAAGCAACATCGACTCTCTATTTTCTTGTCAAGTGTTGGTTTGGATGTAGAGGCAGTGTTACCAGCCGTTCGTCTCACATAAGGTGGGACGTACGGATTGAGTGGAGAACTCTTTTTAGAAACTTCATTTTTATCTCCATCGGTGGGTAAACCTACCTTCTCTTTTGTCTGACCAGATTCGGACAACTTATCCGAATCTGATGAGACTGGAATTGAAACAGAAATATTCACACTAGAAACAGGCGAACTTGTTTCGCCACAGTTAACACTTGGTTCAACACTTGTAATCTTGATAGGAGTTGTCTGAGAAACCTCGAAATCAACAGATTTCTGAACACTTGGATTATAAGTATAGTTGTGGTTAAAGGGTGGTGGAACTTCGTGATATCCGATTCCTCCCCTCTTTGCAGAGGTACCTGGATCACTCACGAGGTGATCAAGGATGGCCGAGGAATTCCTGAACTGCTCAAGTTTGCGGTTCAGTTCCACCACCTTTACCTGGTGGTCAGCAATCTGTTTATCCCGATCAGCAATCACTTTAGTTTTTTCCTCCAAAACTTCATAACTAAGATCAATTATTTCAATTTTCTCAGCAAGTTTAATTTTTAAGCTTTGAACGTCTTTTTCACATGCTTTTATTTTAATTTTATAACTCGTTTCTCTTGCTTTCGTAAAATGGTGATCTTCTTTAATAGTTTTAAAGTCAGCATCTAAATGGACATACTGATCAGTTATTGTTTTAAGTTGCTCAGACAAATTCTCACAACTAGTACAAATAGTTTTAGGACTTACCTCGGAGCGATTATCTTTGTCATTTGCCATGAAAGCGGTTTCTTCTTCATTTGCTTTCTCAATTTCTTCAACCTTCTCACATTCTTCAGCTTCAGACTCAGCCATGTTTGCTTGCTCACCAGAACCACTTGAGCGTTGATTCCAGTTGTACTCTCCTGCCTCTCTGGTCAACATGGCATTTATCTCTCTGTTAACTCCTGAGTGTTGTGTAGGTCGACCTTGTCCTCGTTCAACCCTCTCATTTCTGCATTCCTTGGCAAAGTGCCCGTACTGTTGACAATTATAGCACCTTACTTTGGACTTGTCGAACCCGGGCCGACCACCAACAAACTTTCTCCCCGTCTTATTCATGAAACGCTTGACTCGCCTCACTATCATGGCCATTTGCCATTGCAAATCCATCTCCTCCAGATCATCAGCATCGATCTGGTCATAATCCTCATCCAGAACAGCAGGGTCCACAATCTTCCCCTGGATGTAGTTTTCATAGGAAGCAATAAATGATGCATAGACTGCAAACTGCTCTTCAGCAGATTTTACACTCATAGGCATCTTGGAATAACTATTGCTTGATGCATTTGCAGAAAAACTACTTGTGGATGCTTGAGGCTTTGAAGTACTAGATCCTCCAGCAACGAAACATACATCACCATTCGTGTTTACAGAAACGTTTCCTTCATGAGACGAGTCAGAGCCTGACTCCCCTTTAGAGTAATAAGCAGCAGATTCAGGCCTTGAACTTGAGCCTGAGTTAACCTTTGCACCATACATACCAGGGTCTTGTATCTGATCTGTAGGTGTTTCTTTTCGAACCATATTAAGCTCATAAGTTCTGAGCTTGTTCACTGCCGTTTCAAGATCATAATTAGGAAAGTCTCTGTCTTCCCTCATAAGAACGGTGTACATTTCCCACTTCGGTGGGAGAGCATCGAGAAGTTTTTCAACGATCTCTTCTTCTCGGTAAGCAATCGAATAATTGCTAAGCTCTGTCATTAGATGATAGTATCTGGTGATAATATCATCCAGCGATTCGTTCTTCAAAAATTTGAAGACGGAGAACTGGGTCTTCAAAAGTTTTACCTTCGATGCACGGATACCCACATTCCCCTCGAATCTATTTTCAAGAGCATCCCAAAGCTCTCTTGCAGAAGTGTACTTTCGGAACGTATGGAGAACTTCTTGAGGAAGTGCCATTGTTATCGCAGCATGGGCCTTGCTTTCGGCCTCGTACATTTTCTTTTCTTCGTCCTCCATTTTGCTGTACTTCTTAACTACGTCACGGCCTTCGTATTGCATAGTAGGAGGGATATATCCATCCTGGATGCACACCCACATTTTGGCATCCTGGTATTTGATGTATTGGATGAATCTATCCTTCCATGCCACGAAGTCAGTTCCTTTCATAAGCCTCGGGGCCTTAGTGGCAGACCCCGCTTCTACCTCCATCTTGACCAAATCGGAGATATTGATCGACGACATCCTTGCAAAAACCTGAAAAACCTGGAAAAACAAAAAAAATATTAAAACAGCTCAGTTGGCGAAGTTAAGAATAACTTCGCTTGAAGGTTAACTTCGCTGAAAGAGAACTTCGCTGAGATCTTAAATTCGCTTGATTTGGGCGAAGTTAAGAATAACTTCGCTTAGCTCTGGCGAACTTATGAGTTGAGCGAACTTGGGTTTGAAGCGAAGTTGCGGATAACTTCGCTAAGGCGAACTTATGAAGTGAGCGAAGTTGTAGTTAACTTCGCTAATCCTTATATCTTCGCCAAAAACCCTAATTCCAGCGACGGCAACTTCGCCTGAAGAATGGTAACTTCGCCCGATGAACGGTAACTTCGCCCGATGAACAGGGAAGTTTGTTCAGATCTGTTTTCGTCAATCCAGCAGCTCCCGATCAATGCAAAGGCTTGAAAATGACTGTCAAGCACTAGCAAAACTCAATCCCAACAAAAACACGTCCCGCGAATAGGTCAAACGAGACGTTTTCTACACCCGCGTGAAATCCCGAACCTCACAATCGAGCCGATTGGCTCTGATACCAATTGTAGGTTCCTGGACGGATCGTACACGGGATATCGCTAACAACGCAGGTGCGGAATCCCTGCGCAGTTAGTTACGAGTGTAGAGATAGAATCACACGAGCAATAAATCAAACACGTTATATTGATAACCGAACACGTGACTCACGGTCACTATTACAGAAGATGACACGTAACAATACGAAACACACTGAAACAAACCCTAAAACGACCAACACTAACTGTTTCGTCTGAAACAGTTTATATACACGACAACTTCGCCATAGGCGAAGTTGTCAATAACTTCGCTGATTCAACAAGTTCGCCATAGCGAACTTGTTGACAACTTCGCGCATTACAAAACAAACATAAACAAAACATAATTACATTACAGACTCGATTACAAATGCTAGACTATGAACTACTGACATACATGTACCAACAGACTCCCTCTTAACTGATGATCTTCTGTTTGCAGACAACCAGCTGTGTCAGAAACTGTCCTGTAGCTTCACAAATCTACCAATCACCCAGCGTCTTCCATATCAGATCTCCCCTTCAGTGTAAGCTTCTCCGACTATAACGATTGAGGTCTTTGTAATGCATGCATCCTCGTGCCAATAGATCATCTCAACCAATCACGTGAGTCCATCTGACTTCACCAACACATGAAGTTGGGCTTCCTCCACAACTTCACCAACTCGTCGGCATACGATAAGGTTTAATCTTCAACTACTCAACATCTAGTGATCAATTTCATCACAAAACCACCCTGACAGAATCTAACACAAGACCATTAAAAAATCTGAAGCATCTTCAATCTCCAGGGATAACGATCAGGAACATAAACACTTTAATTCCCGGTTAAATCCAACTTGTTCCAGAATCTTCACTCTATAAATAAGCATCACGTTTCAGGATCCAATTCTCGAACGCCTTGAAAATAACATAAAAAATATGCTCTGACCGCAATCCAGTAATGACGAAAAACCTTCAGTTCAATTTGACTTTCTTCGGTTGGTCACCACGAACAACAACAATTTCCTTTCCCACAAACACCCGAATATGTGTCACTATCCAGTTTCAAACAATAACCCATTCACAACCTCAACTCCAAATCAGAGTTGACACGTATTTGTTCACACGTAAAACCAAAAGATAACAAGATCACTCGTTGATGGAACAACATCTTCGGTCTCACAATAATCGTGTACACCTGGCCATACAGACGGAAAATTCCAAAATACTCTTTTTTTTTTTTTTTTTTTTTTTTTTTTTTTTTTTTTTCTCGTTAACTTCGCCGAAAGTTAACATCGCCTGGCTATAACTTCGCCGGGCTATAACTTCGCCGAGAAGTCAACTTCGCCTAAAGTCAACTTCGCCTGTTCATAACTTCGCCGGACCTTATATCTTCGCTGAAACCCTACGAACAGTGACGGCAACTTCGCCTGATGAACAATAACTTCGCCTGAAGAACTGTTCGGCCAGAAACGCACAGAAACGTGCCAGAAACACCAAAACGCAGATCTCGAACCATAGCGTAAGAGCCTAAGGCTCTGATACCACTTGTAGGTTCCTGGACGGATCGTACACGGGATATCGCTAACAACGCAGGTGCGGAATCCCTGCGCAGGTAGTTACGAGTGTAGAGATAGAATCACACGAGCAATAAATCAAACACGTTATATTGATAACCGAACACGTGACTCACGGTCACTATTACAGAAGATGACACGTAACAATACGAAACACACTGAAACAAACCCTAAAACGACCAACACAAACTGTTTCGTCTGAAACAGTTTATATACACGACAACTTCGCCATAGGCGAAGTTGTCAATAACTTCGCTGATTCAACAAGTTCGCCATAGCGAACTTGTTGACAACTTCGCGCATTACAAAACAAACATAAACAAAACATAATTACATTACAGACTCGATTACAAATGCTAGACTATGAACTACTGACATACATGTACCAACAGTAGTTATCATTATGAGTGCAACTGTGCTGTGCATTAGCACATACTCTACTTTATTATATAAACACACACCCAAACTTTGATAAGTCTATCAAAGTAAACTACCAGATCTTGCCTCTAGTTTAAGCACTGATTCTTTGAGGTTAATCTTGTCTCTGACATGAGAAGGAATTTATCTTATCAATATCCGCATCCATATTTACCATCCTTCTAAGTTAGTCATTTCCGAAATGATAGCAGCCGGTCTTCAGACGGATTACTACAATTCTGTGCGTTTGACATCTTGAAAAGTGATTTATGCAAACACATTCTCTTTATATTGCTTCTCTTTATGAAGAGTCGTAAAGAATTTTATCCTAATATTATCTCTTAGAGTCTAAGGGATCTATTACACTTTAAGCACAAACATTCATTCAGTATTACATAAATGCTAAATGTCATTATACAGAAGAACCTAAACGTTTAATATTTCTTTACCACGAAAGGTTGGTTAATATTGTACGCTGGAATCAAATAGATTATGAAAACAAAAATTTCACAATAGGGTCAAAGAATTGGTAGACGTAGCTACAATGATACTTAAAGATCTTAGAATATTCCGGTTGCAAACGCTGCATAGTATTCAAAGAATATGAAGTTGATGAATATACAAAGGATAATATCTTAACATTATCTTTTATTGACAAGGAGTTGTTGCTCATTAGCGTTTTCCAAGAATGCAATCGGAATCAAATATGGAAGGTAAGTCTTTCACATCGTTCAACATCACTATATACAATTCAGCGTGACAATATATAGTTTGTCGTGACTATGTTTATGAACATGGTTCGCATATAAACTTTACCAGGGAATGGTATACGTGATCCACTGATTACATGGAGTTGTGTGTGAACTAATATCACACTTTGTTATAGCATAAGTGGTAGGCATAACTTAATATGACTTCGCAATACAAGCATCCGATCAAGATTTAACCTCTAGTGTCAAAAGTATTGTATAATACCCTTTAACATATGATTGGGTGAGCTTAAATATATATATATATATATATATATATATATATATATATATATATATTATTCCTATCTAAGCGCACCAAGCATACATTTTCATTAGAGTGCTCAAATTTTCACAGCGACGATTTGTTAGTACAAAATACTTCAGAGTATGATTCTTCGATTACGTAACTTCCTAAGAAGTAGAAGTCACAATATAAATTTAAAAATTGTACTAATAACACATTTGTCCCATATTACTTAATGTTTCTGTAGCTAAGGAATTGGTAAACTTGCTGTTGAATATTAGTAAATCACACTTATTTTTGTGTTTGAGCTTAAGTCTTACGAGACTATACTCATCTTTAATTGCAAGTAAGCGTAGAAATAATAAGACGTTGATCCGTTAATGTTAAGAACAACCATCATTATTTGTTGAAGTGGCAACACTATAATGTTATATGAGGGAATGACATGTTTTGTTTATATACGCTATACAACTGAAAAAGTAGATTCAATGGTGGTTAATAGCAACAAGGATGGGGTACCATTACATTAGACCAACTTATTCATTGAAAGATACCAAATTAATGAGTGTTCAATTCTTTAAACATCGCAAATTTTGTGTAGCGTACGAATAAGATCGAGCATTAGTATGGATACGCATGACGCATGTCATGTAACTAATGTTCTAGATTTAGGTTGGAATGTAATTGAGATAATATGTTTAAGGTCAAACTATTCAATCCTATTTGGGAAATCGAGTGTTGCGAGCACCAAGGAGGTTCGGCTCAAATTAACGAAGAGAAATGTTAACTATAATTCTATGCTACGAAATCTTGCTACCAAGTAACGATATTAGTACTAACTGCGTGTTAGTTATCATTACTAAAGGAAGAAAATAACGAAATCACAGGTGACAAATTCTAGATGAAAGAACGTGCATTCATTGCTCGGTGCAATTGACAAATCGAGTGAAATTTCAGTTTATGGGTTAGGTCTAAAAGTACATAGTGAACAAAACTAAAACTTGAAATGTATTACATCCAAGGATTATTAAAATAACCACGTGTCATTTGAAATCTAGTAGTATGCAACACAATACGGTAATGATCCTACAAGATTGTTATCGTATGCATTTAGAATAAACATTATTCCGATAACTAGGTTCTCTAGTCCCATCAAATTTTATTTGATCTTAAAGATGTCAAGGGTATCGAAATTTCCTTTTAAAGAAAATTGAGGATGGATACATTTTTGCTTGAAGGCTTAATCTCACAAAATCTTCATTTTACGTCGAATTGGGTCGACGTTTCCACTATGAGAGCTGAGTTGTAAATTGTTACTAGATGATGATCCAGAGTTTTTGGTATTAGGTTCGAGAGTTTGGAGTTTTAACGGTGTGATTATATTCATCATCATTATCGATAGTGAGGGGCCTACTGATTTGAGAAAATCACACTTTTGTTATTTCCTTCATGAAATTTTTAAGGCAATAATATATTCTATTCAATACAAATAGCTTATCTTTAAGGGAAGTGTCAGATTGGTCTCCTTTTAAGGCATATAATATTTTATGGGCAATTGGATGGTTGACAATAACTTATCTTTTGTCCATTAGTAGAGAATTTGAAACATCGAGGTCGACAAAAGTTTGCTTATATGTGTAACTTTGGAGCTTAGGGAAAAACTATGAATACGGTAGACATGATAGTACACTCAAAATCTCCGAAGTGCCTCCAATCATAAAGGTGGTTTAGTGCTTGTTGAGGTAGTTACGCAGCTTGTTCTATATATATATATATTTGAGATCACGTGTTTATAATGGGTGTATTAGAATTTTGACAAGAGCTACGATGCTGACTTGTCTTTGGTTTAGTCTTTACACCACATTTAGGTATCACATGTATATAAAGATAACGTTGCTTATTATACAAGAGGCGTATAAGGGAAGTGTCAGATTGGTATATTAGACGAAGAAGTCATTATGATTCGCAAGGAACTAAATCATTCTAGTGTAGTCTCAATCTTGGGTATAACAATTAGGAATGTCCTACTCACGCCTAAATTACAAAGGAGACGGTTTTTCTAACAAAGATATGGTATTGTCCTTTATGTTCAAAACCATTTGATGCATCTACCAGAGTCAACTGTACTATCCCAAATCCACAAAAGAATTTGTACAGAATTTATCATAATAACATGATCATCAAGATTTTAGATACGAAGCATAACTTGTTTAGGAATAAGAATCAACGCGTATGTCATCACGAGATCAGTATAGTCATGACGTATGAATGTAATCATGGAGCAAGGATCACTACAAAATATACATGACTAAGCCCAAAGATGTTAGAATGATCATTGGGGATCGAAAGAAAGGGTTCGCCTAAATCTTAAACTAGATTATTGTCTCAATAAACTCCTGATTATATAATCCATTTTTTTTCACACTATTATACGAATGGATGGGTGACTTTATGATTACGATCGCGTCGTAAATAGTAATTAACTATCATATTATACTCATAGGTCATCACAATAGAATTTCCTAGAATTCTCTCGTACCTGTAAATTCACAATTACGTGATATCAAGTGTAGTTGTCAATTTACTTTACAGGATCATTCTAGTATTCTCCTTTTGTGGGTCATAATTATAGGTATCACAAGTTCACACAGAGATACATGTATTAAGTACTAATCACATAATCCACCAATTCAATATTTTTTTATCCATACAAGGACTTTATTTTGTGTAACCCGCATACACCAAAATTGACCAAGTCTTCAAGCCACAGTTGGAATATTTATACCGAAATATTAGGCATTGGCTTTTTCACTATTCTAAAACAGAGTTAACGTGTCGAGAGATTACTTGGGATAATCCTTCAGAGTAGGTCGGTAATCTATATCTTTTACTAGCACAATTGTGTCTTGCTTTCAGTGGCATTTTGTCGTTTATGTTATTCTTGGATAACATAGATAAACAACATTCATGATTAATTATTATATGCGGGTGACTAAATATAGGAAATAATCAGTTCGCACAATAATCAATAAATCAGCTAAAGGATCATTGTGAAATTTTAACTTGGAAAATTATAATACTTGTTTAAATGTTGATAAAATAACTATTAAAATAGGTGTGATTATGCATCAGCACCAATCACAAGTTTTTAAATCTTCATACCAAAATATCCAAGGCATGAGATGCCTATCAAGATATATAAGAGAAAATTAGTAGAGGTCCAAGAACTCCATCAATGGTTCTAACTCTTGAACTGAAACAACTATAGCACCCACGACTGAGTTACAAAACCTCGAGAATCGGTAGAGGTAAGGTCACATTGTCATCCTCAATCCACCTATTTCATGAGTTAGCCATAGGATAGCCAATAATAATAAATGCAAATTGACATGTGTAGAAAGATGACATGTAGCTTAAGGCTAGTAGGGGAGTAAGTTATAGAAGTGCGTGCACGATTTCCAGCATAATAGAGGTAGGTGAAGGCGGTTCCCCGACTCACTATTAATGCTGTATATTTCGTTTATAGTGTGTGAATCAGGTGTTTGTGACATATTGCGTACTATGTAATCATGATGATATAAATTATATCTAACATGTAAAATTTTCCACTTAAATTTCATATAATACATAAACAAATTAAATGCAACTTCTCTTTTGCATATCTGATGAAAATTTGTTTACAAAATCTTTCAGCTTCGTGAAGTGGGAAAACGTTTGATCTAAATACTGGGTTATAATCTAGAAATTTCTTCGAAAATTTCTAGTTCGCTATAACCATTGGCTCTAATACCAACTTCTGTCACACCCTAAAATTGTTAAATTGGCAACGGAAGACTTAATTTTGTTAATTTGGGCGGTGACAGACGCCGTTCAGCTAATCTATTCAAAATAATGAACCATTAGTTGGACTTTATTAAATATCAAAGTTTTACACGTGTCAAACATGCACGGTTCTATTTTAAATTACAAGTCCAACTATCATTCATTCAAACGCACAACACCATTTTTCCGAATTCTTCACGAAGCATCCATTTTCTTCATTTACCTGAAAAGTATGTTAAAATAATTTTGTCAACACGAATGCTGGTGAGTTTTCTCAATTAAAAACCAGGATGTAACAGTTCTCAAATTTACTCCCATTTATTTATCATTCTTTTCAATGATAAATTTCATTATTCACCATTCTTTTCAATGGGAATTTAATTTCCACTTTTCCAAACGTAGCTATATATTTCTTAAACAAAACGTGTTAGTTGTAAATGAGCAAAGAGTATAACACATGTATGACTATCATTATAATAAACTCGAAACATACCAAAATCAAAATATTCCCACCTTTTCAACCAGAGCGACTGGAAGAGTAGGGGACGTCGCCCCGATAGATCTACCAATATTTTTAGGCCCTTTCCCTAGGTTAACGGTTTTTCCTTTTATAATGACTCATCCCATTTAGCACAATTGGTAAAATATATAGCCCTTTTCTTTACATACTTTTCTCCCAAAAACATTTATAAATAAATAAAACATGTAAAAGTGGGGATTTACGAGAAAACTCACCTTTGCCTCAGCTCAAATAACATTTATGTGTGATAATATGCCAATCACCGTCAAGATCTTATTAATAGTCATCCAAATGATAACCAGATTCCTATGTTTAATACCAAGTATATTAACACATAAACATAGATACAAACGGAATCCTATCATAACTTAATTTATTAATCCTCACGTGTCTTATTTATTAAAATTTTAATAACTAAATTACAAACTTTTATTGTTTAGGAAAAATCGTAACTGAATCGAATGTTTTAAAATATCTTATAAATATATTAGAACACCATAGTTTCAAATAATCGTTGTAAAACTAATATATGATTCTGAAACTACACTTGGACGTTATTTAATAAAAGTATATATAGTTATTTTAAAATATAATATTCTTTTATTAATAGACGAGTGTTTGAATTCTGACAAATATATTATATACCACATTCTTAACAAAATATAATATAATCGTTATTTCTATGTATACCGAAACGTGTTATATTAATATTCTTAATATAAAAACTTTGTTTACATATTTTATATAAAAAATTACATTTTCTAAAAGAATATATTAATTTTTAATATTAATTATGGTCACTTTCCGGATAAACTATTTCAGTCCAAATATCGTGTTTATAAATATATACAAACGCACGAAATCGTCTAAGTCTCAATTGTACCATTTTTAACACACGATATTATCTAACGGTTTTCTAAATAATTATTAACAACATTTTCTCCAAGTTATTTCTGATAACAATATTTATACCAAATCTCTCGTTATCCAATCAAAATAATTATTCCGTTCTCGACTTAAATTTGTCTCGTTAACTTATTATATCCGCTAATAAGTTATTATCGATCGTTTACCGGTGTCCGTTCTTTGTTACTCCGAACTTAATAAACATAGCATAGTTGATTTTTCCAAAAACAACTCATCCAAAATTATGGTGTCTATTTGGTTTATTTAATCGAAATAATAAACCTCAATTACGGAGATAATATCAACTTTTACAAGCTTATCGGTACATGGGCTTTAACGACCGTGTTCGAAAATACTAATTTGCATTTTCCCGCTTCGTTATAACTCAGAATTGAGCCACGTTTTCGCCTGTGTTCTTGGTTTTTGATCCTATAAAATATTCAAATGGATTCACCCCTGGACACCTTCTTGAATGTTGGGTTAAATTTTCACACGTTTAACCGAATACGTTCGTTTCTCCGCTATTTATTACCGGAATTTCTTTATTCCGTCTCATTTCTCACATGTTTTACAATATATATATTCCCTTAATTCTTAGCTTAAAATACTATATTTAACTTATGGGTCTTAGTCTTCACTTAATCCAGCCTAAACATGTCCTAATCTCGTTTATGGAATATAATAATACTTTTTATTCTGCCGGGTATCACATCTAGTACCATTACGTTCTTCCTCTACTGGTCCATTTAAGACCTCATGTAAGACTTCATCTTAGAGATCTTTGTTACGATCTTTCTCTAGTAAAAATTTTTGTAAAATACAACATGCCAAAAAAATGTCTGACTGTGTTTCACAAGAGTAAAATGGTTCCACTGTACTTCTAATAATAGGAGATCTCTTTTTTAGAACATCAAATGCTTGTTCAGTTGTGTTTCGTAATGACATATGACGAAGGTTGAACAACTCTTTTGAGTTCTCAAGGGCACGAGTGGAGTACTCTATCAAATGATACCCAACGCCTCTATATGGTGTCATTAGTAAGATTGTATGAGGCAAACCCACATCTATTAAGCAATATTTACCTATATTTAAATTGTGATTGGTATTACTCTAAAATATTCTAACAATTGAGTAAATTTGGTTTTGAGAAGTTACCCGTAGGAATTATTAGTTTATCATCTCTACTAAGTGCATTCTTTATAATTCTCTAGTTTGATCGATGAAGTCCTCTCCCAACCGGTTGAAATATATGTAAACTTCAAGTTAAGATATTGCACAATTTCATATAAGCTATCTCACTCATACGAATAAGTTCACGACATTTACCGTTGTTTGAAAGGTCATGTAACATCTCTTCGCGTACATATCGCGGTTGTAAACTTACATCTCTAGTAGGTATATTAGCATGTTTTTTGGTAGACAGTCTATGTCGTGTAATGAAAGCTAGCAATAAGAAAATTAGGCCAACTGCTTGCAATTGTCTAGCTCGCACAACATGTATTATACGGAGTATTTGATCACAAAGTATTTGATCTTCCATAGAAAAATGCAAAACTTCACTTTAAAAAACAAACAAAAAAAACATATCTTTAACACATTGAAAACCACTAATATGAATGGTAACATATATTAAAAACCAGAATTTTAGATAAATGGAAATAAACATTTGATAAAATCATTGATTGGGCATTAATCATTGAGTGTCCTCTCTTACTTTTATGACCTTAACCCAATCGTTGTGTAGTTTTGATATATGACCATTAATATTTTGACAACAGTATGAAGATTTAGCAACAACAAACATATAATATGAAAGTTATAAAAACTTCATATTGCATTCTATGTCTAATTAAATAAAATTATATCAACTCTTTAAACTGAATATATATCATATGTTTGTAATTAGGGTAAAAGATGGAAAAGTAGACTAGGAAGAAAGCTAACATGATAAGATGAAGCTCGATTCTAGGAAGAATATGAGATGTTCAATTGCTTTGCAGATGTATATTTGCGCTAAAAAGATGCATGTTAGAGCCAAATAAAAACTGCTGGAGTATGTAGAGCACGTGAGATAATCGTGTTTAATTAAAGAATATATTTGAGGGTTATTAAGGAATTGGTAGGATTTTCTCTCCTAATCTCTCCAATTTGAGAGGATGGATATATATTTTAATTTTCCAGCCTTTTCTCTTCTTTCCCGTCCCTTTCCCTCCTTAAAAAACTCTGGAACATGATTTTCTCTCATTTTCATATCATTTCCTTCCCCTCCCCTTGTTAAATGAGACTCGGGAACACATTGTAAGCGGTCAAACGTAACCGCAATAACGGTTGCATTCCATATTTACAAACCGAATTCATGTGGTTCGTAGCTAAATTTAGTAATTCCGATTATTGTGTTATTATTTTCAAAATAGGCAGTCGGGTGAAAAATCAGAGGAACCCATGGGCACTCAAACTATCCATTCCCTGACTTGTTTTGAAGTATATGTTTTGTTGGAGCTTAATCATATGTGGTGGTTCACGAAATTCTCCAACTACTCATACTTTTATTTTGTTAATTCGTTATTTAGTTGGTACAATTAAAATGCCATGGAACCCTCATGGCCCGTCCGATTCTTTCGCTATGTTAATTCTTTGTTTAGTTGGTACAGTTAAAATGCCATGGAACGCTCATGGACTATCCAACTCAAGTGATTTTATGATTCGTTGATTTTTTGGGCCGTTTAAACTGTCATGGAAAGCTCATGGGAGGCCCACCCAAAAAATATGTTTTGTTAGTTGATTATAAAGTTAATTTGTTAAATTGAATTTTAACTTTTACACAAACCTCATCTAGTTATCTCACATTGATCGCATAATTTTCATCAACTCATAAATATTTACATAAATTATCCTTTATCTTACAAAGATTTACCTTTGTTCCTCGTAGAATGTCTTCTCTAAGAAACCGTCATCGTCATCAATATCGTTGCGGTTCTCATGACCGCCGAATGGCTGCTAGCATCACCAAAGAATTTGCTGCTGCTATACCTACTATCGTGACTCAGATCCAGAGCCTTAACTCGAATGGTTCTGCTACATCTGTAGCTCCAAAAAACATTGACTTCAAGAACCTCTTGAAGAAAGAATTTTTCCCCGAACATGAATTGCAAAGGCTTGAGACCGAGTTTTGGGAACTCAAGCAAATTGGTGGGGATAACTCTATCTACTCCAGACGATTCTAGGAAATTAGCCGGATAGTACCTCACCCGGTAACCCCCATGTCTCGCTATGTTTGGAAATATATTCGCGGCTTACCAACGATCTTCCGTGATGCGGTGGTTAGTCGTGACCCTATCTCTATTGGTGAGGCTATGGACCTAGCTGCTTTCCTCACCGATTATCATGTTATGGATGGAACATTGTCTCGGAAGGACTCCAATCCTACCCATGACATGACCAAAACCGAATCCTCAACTGATGCTAAAGCCAAACCTAAACCCGCTCAAAACAACAATATCGCTCACTGCTACAACAAAAACAACGACAAACGTAAAGCCAACCATAAAAACTATGTTGTTAACAAATCCAATCACCAACCTCAACAAAACCAAAATGCACCCAACAAGAGACCCTAAACCAGACCTCACCTTTTATGCACTAAGTGTTACCCGCCATCACACTGCTAAATCCCCGTGCTGACCTTTCACCCAATGTAATCGTTTTGGTCACCTTGCTAGCAATTTCCGTGTGACGCTAGGTGCGTAAACCGTCCCACAACGGTCTGCACCACTTGCTCCAAGATCTGCTACCACACCATATGCTCACCCAGATATATCTACCATTCATGCTTGCTACAACTGTGGGGATCCTAACCATGTCCACAATATGTGCCCTAAGCTTGCCCATGCTTATCAAGCCCAAGTAGTGCCTACACCTTACTATGCCACCCATGCTCACCAAGCCCAAGTTATACCCGCACCTTACTACACTCCACAAGCTTATCAAGTTCAAACCTATCAACCTCAAGTTCCTCAAGTTTTTGCACCACAAGCCTATGTCCCTCAAGTGCCTCAACTCATGGCTCTTCCGTCTACATCAACCCAAGCCCCTCCATTGAATCAAGTTGCCCAAGAACCTCAAGGTTCTAATGGACGTGCTCTTATGATGAATGTTAATCAAGATCAAAGATCCAAAGATGTAGTGAATGGTACGTTCCTTATTAATATTCATTTTTCTTTGGTGTTATTTGATACGGGTGCCGATAAGAGTTTAATTTCTTTGGATTTTGCGTATATTATTGCTAAGCCTCGGGATAAGTTATCTAGGCATTTCTATGTTGAAGTACCCAATGTGAACTTTATTGTTTTTGATTCGGTAATCCGGGATTGTGTCATTACACTTAATAAATTCAAGTTCCATATCGATCTCATTCCTATGCAAATGGGTAGTTTCGACGTTAGTGTTGGAATGGATTAGCTCACTCTAAAACGTGCTGAAGTCGTATGCTTCGAAAAATTTCTTCGTATACCTCTCAAAAATGGTCGCGTCCTTAATGTTTTCGGTAATATGCCTACATCTATGCTTAACCTCATGTCATGTTTTCAAGCTCAACGTTATTTCCATAAGAAGTATGTTGCGTTCGTAGCTCTCGTAGTGGAGAAATAGCATAAAGAAAAAAAGATATACGATATCCCGGTTGTGCGTGGTTTTCCCGACGCCTTTACCGATACGTCTTTGGACTCCCTCCAATTCGCTAAGTCAAATTTTGTATTGATATTGTACCTGGAGTTAATCCAGTTGCTAAAGCACCTTACCATCTTGCACCATCGAAAATGCAAGAGCTTTCAAGCCAACTACAAAAACTCTTGGACAAGGGTTTATTCGCCCGAGTTCTTCTCCATGGGGCGCACCTGTATTGTTTGTCAAGAAGAAAGATGGTTCCTTCCGCATGTGCATTGATTATCGTGAATTCAACAAAGTTACCATCAAGAAACGGTATCTTCTCCCTCGCATCGATGATCTTTTCGATCAACTAAAGGTAGCCGCATGCTTCTCGAAGATCGAAATCCGTTCAGGATATCATCAACTTCACGTTAATGAAGATGACATCCCCAAGACCGCATTTCGTACTCGATATGGGTATTATGTATTTCGTGTTATGCCTTTTGGGATAACCAATGCACCCACTGTTTTCATGGATCTTATGAAATGTGTGTGTAAAACCTACTTGAACAAATTCGTAATTGTTTTCATCGATGATATCTTGATCTACTCGAAATCCAAAAACAAACACAATGAACATCTACATGCTATCCTTGATCTCCTACGGAAGGAACAGCTATACGCTAAGTTTTGGAAGTGCGAGTTTTGGATTAAAGAATTTCAATTCTTGGGTCATATTGTTAACGAGAAGGGTATACACGTGGATCCTGCTAAGATCGAAGTTGTCAAAAATTGGAACCCACCGACTTTCCCACCGAAGTCCGATCCTTTCTTGGTTTGGTGGGATATTACAATCGTTTATTTGAAACCATTCTAAGATTGCATTGCACCTCAGTGCTTTAACACACAAGGGTATACCTTATGTGTGTTTGATCCCGTTTTCACTCGTTCTAATCTATAACAAATGTTTAGATCTGATCTAGATCTATACGTTAGTATTAATCATACGGATCTAACGCTTTAATACCTTAGCTCGATTGTTATTAGTATGTAGTATATATTATCAATAAGATTATCGTGAAGCTTGAGAGAGAGAATACTTTAAATCTTTCTAAATAAATGTTATTTCTCTCCAAAAACCTTTTTTACAAGTGAACAGTGGTTCACTATTTATAGAAGACGATCTGGTTCGCTAACATCCCCTAGCGAACCAGCATCCCCTTCGTTAAATATCTTAACTTAACGAACCACCCCCTGATTCGTTAACATCCCTAACGAATCAGGAGGGAATACATTATAATGTCCTAGTTCGCTAACATCCCTAGCGTACTAGACATAACCTTAACGAACTAGTCTTAGTTCGCTAACTTTCCTAGCGAACTAGACTCAAACATAACGAATTAGTCTAAATAACATTAAATATTACATTAAAATAATCAAATAAACATTAATGATAATTACAAAGACTCTAGACGCAAAACCGTGCACTAACAGACACCCCCTCGTCTTGAGCTCTTTGTCTTTAACTTATTTGAAACGCTTTGTCTGCCAATCTCTGCAACTATGAATCCCATGTTCATGGCATACACGAACGACACGTTGGAATTGCATAGCCAGGTCGTAATCTTCTTGGCGTTCAAACAAAATTTGCTTCCTGTGTAGCACGTCATTGTCTGTCTCTGATAAATTAACCAACCACATCGGATCGATTATCTTGATGAGCTCAGTCTGTAGTCCTCGACCACGAACAATAACGGCCTCGCCGGTACGATTGTCATAGTACCAACGGTTGAAAGACAGATGAATATCTTGAGGCATTTTCTTCACAGGAACTCTTTTCATTGTCTTTGGTGGCTTCACTTTCAAGACAAGTTTCTTCCAACCGGTCCTTGGATCAATCTCATCAGTACGTTTACGTCTTGGGACCTGGGGCTTGAAGAACTTGAAGCCATGATTGACCTCGAACAGTAAGTGTTGATGAAACCACTCAGCAGTTCGGTTACCCCCACGATTAATAAATGGATGTCTCGCGAGGGTGCGTACATCCCAACGCGGTAGTGTTAGAACATCCATTATCCTCTCGTAATATTGCACACCTTTTTCCCATTTAACAATACATACCTTAAAGTCTGAATCATAGAGCTAGGAGACAATATCACCATGTACCTTAGAAACAGTCTTGAAGGTAGTCATCTGATTTGCCTCAATCCAAGCAGCAGCAGTATCCTTTCTTTCTTTATCTACATACCGAAAAGCTCTGATGATCTTACCCACTTTCTGGCGTTTGAACCATCTTTCAATGTCATCATCAGTCACTTCTTTGAGTGAAGGAACCGTTCGCTGCACAATCTTCTCCAAGTCATCCTCAGTCTCTTTAATTACGTCTTCATGAAATACCGGAGCACCTTGATCAACATTTGCGTGTTGATACAAGTCCGGGTACTCTTCAGCTGTAACATCCTCCATCTCAATCTCCTCGTTCTCATAAATAAAATCTGTATTTATAAATAATGGATCATCTTCCATTTCATTCTCATTGATCACTTCGACATCAGGCTCAGTCTCTAATGCAGTCAGCTGATCGTCATTTAGCCCAAGTAGAATCGAGATCTGCTCCCGTGTCAAAGATCTAACCACAAACTCACCGATCTGTATCTCATATTTGTTCACCATACTTCTAACTATCCCCAATTCGTCAATAAATATCACCGTGTTAGCTTCAATCATTTCTATTGGCTTGGCAGCTGTTGGATCTTGAAATGAAATTATCTGCTTGTTTGAATCATCAGCGCCACTCACACCAGCACCAGAGGATGAACCGTGCTATTGTTTAGGCTCACCTCCTGCATCAGACTCGTCAGGGTCATCATCGTCATTTTTTAGTTTCTTGAGGGCATCATCTTTACAAATTAATTGTAGAATTAACTCATCTTGTTCTTTTAATTTCACCCCCTGAGACTCAACAATCGTACGTAACGCCTTGGTCTCCTTTTGACAGAAAGAAATATAACTCATCATTTTTCGTTGATTCTCCATGAGTCGTTCTTAATTGAGTCGGTCAGCTGCCATTTGATTTTCATATAAGTGTAACAGATTAAGCAGCATTTCCGTTTGACGTCCAGGTGACAAATTGTATACAGATGGATGAACTGGTTGAATAGGTCCCTGAGGCCGAGTGATTCTCATGAAAGAGACATCACTAGGCAGAGGCGGAGGAAAAGTAGTTGTTGGCAGAGGAGGAGGTGTAGGTTCCCAGCCGGATCTACACGGAATATCTCGTTCTACGTAGGTGCGGAATCCCTACGTAAGACGTTACGAGCGTAGAAGACGATATACGTTAACACAATCGAACACACGTTACAATAAGCAAAGACACGTTGTATATTGCAACTGGAAACACGTGATATCAATCACTGATTACACAACTCGTTACAACTCGATAATTGATTAATTCCATCAACTCAACCGTAACCTAATCTATATATAACACGACAACTTCGCCTGGCTTGTTCAGGCGAAGTTGTCACTAACTTCGCTTATCTAACAAGTTCGCCTATATCAGAGAACTTGTTAGCTAACTTCGCTTAATACAAAATACTAATCCAAACGACTCGATTACAGACACTAGACACTGAACTACTGACATCATGTACCAACAGACTCCCCCTTGACAGTAGCTTCATATCTTTATCTTCAAACACGTGTCTTGTAATCTTGAACAATCTTGTATCTTCATCTTTAAGCATGAACTCCTTCTCGTACACAAACGGAAACAACTCTTTGATATTTCCTCGCTTCGTCTTTCCAAGCAGAAATATAAAATATCTTATTCTCATTCAGCACCTGCAGATCAGCTTGAAACAAGTTCACTAGATGCATCGGATCATATACTCTCTGCAGCTCTTGTTCATCTTCGTCCTCCATTACTGCTTCAGCTGTTTCACAATCTACATACCACCACTTCAGATCTTTCAGCACATCCTTGGGCATTTGTTTCATCGGCACTTCTCTTAAACACCGGATCAGCTTATACTTCATAATCATCCAAGGCTTGCCATCTGCTCTCAATCCTCTATCTTGGTCTTCAATGAGTTTTCCCTTTTGTGGTTTCAACAGCTCGAACTTCTTCTCTTTTATACTTTCCTTCCAAACAATCTTCCCAATGACTCTAGCCATGTTATCATCACTCCTGTTTATTAACCCCAATCTGGCTAAGTCCTTCACTTCACATTCTGGCAATGTATTCAACGATCTCAACAGCCTTTTGAAGTACTGAATACCATCATATCTTTTAATAACAAAGAGCCTCAACTGCTCATCATATATCCAGCAAATAATCCCCTTTTTCGATTCAGCATAACCTCTAATGTTTTAACTCTTCTTAAACATAGTAGGGACCACCGGTTTCTTCGTTTTTACAAACCACTGAGCATAGCCTTCTTTCCATCTAGGCTGTTCTTCCCATTCCGTCTCATCATTTCCCATATCTTTACTCATATCTGCCTTATCAACATCCGGAATCTCATGCTCCACATTCTCCTCTACAATCTCTCCCTCTTCTATCTCATTATCAATAACAATCTCTGCACCAATCTTCTCTATCTCTTCAACTGGTAACACATCATCATCACCTATAAACTCATAATCCATCTCCTCATCCACTACCACCACATCATCACCCGAACCGCCAGCTGCACTTGTTGACTCCCCCTGAGTTGTGGAAGTCCCAAGAGCTTGTTCAGTTCTTGGCAACTCTCCACCTGCACCTTTCGATGCATTGGGATCATCATCTCTATCATTTCGTTTCTTAGTCCTCAGCTCATCGCCTTTATAGCTCGTCTCCCCCTGAGATGCCAAGAACTCCTTCAAAGCATCAATGATTTTGCCATGTTCTACCAGCAGGGATGACTGTATCTGATTCTCTGCAACGAGGCGCTGAATAGCATGGGTCTGGATAAGATTCACCCTTGATTGTTCTGCCACGACCCGTTCAAGTGCTGCTATTCGTTCCGAGTCTGATAAGGTTGCATCGAAATCAAACCTCAGATGTGATATATCTTGAGTGTACTGAGGAGGGATTTCCAATGTAACCGGGACCTCAGAAGTAGGCGTAAACGTAACCTCAGGTGGCAACGTAACTGGTAATCCTGCAGTCGCTACAACCGTCGACTCAATAAATCTTGCCACGACCTCCGTTGGAGTGAGAGTTGGAGGTGGCAAAGATACAATCTCAGGAGCCGAAAGTTGGAATGTAGTGGGTGGGAGGCCGAATGTTGACGAGGTAGCCACCACGGGAACATCCGTGGCGCTTGGTCTTGTAACTTGTAATGATGAAGGGACCATTGTCATACCGGACAGTGCGGGTGGGGTGAAACGGACCATCCTTGAGCTCTCACCAGCTCCCGATCCTGCACCTGCCCATTCCCTTCTTGATCTGCGAATCAACTGATGTACTTCTTCTTCATAATCTGACTCGCTGTCATCATCAGTTCTCTTTCTTTTCCCATGAATACGTTCTTGATTTACCAAAAATCGTCTCGTTACATTCACATCATTATCAGAATCAGAATCAGCTACCGTTGTAGCTGTCCTAGTCACATTCACACTCGACACTTGTGCAATCGAGACTTGTACATTTTCCTCTGGATCCACCCGATCCATTTCAAAGAAGCCTTGACCGCCAAACGCAGCATCAAGGTCTACGTTCTCCTCCGGTGACACAACATGAGCAGCAGGTGAAGCTGGTTGAGGTGCTCCAGCCTGTTGTGGTGCCGGGTCCCGAAACTCGTCCCCACGAGCTGGCACATACTCTGGGTTGATCAACTACCCGAATAAAGGAGTATGTCGAGGACGGAGCTCAGGTTTGCTCCTCGCACTGGATGATCTGCATTGGGCAAAGATCCTCTTGCTCACACTTTCTACATATCTGATTGGGCGGCGCTGAGGTAGAGTTGGAGCAACATGATTCAAGATCATTTGTAGAAATCTTGGATACATGAGAAATCTCTCACGCGCCACCGCTCTTCTCTGTCGATCTATCTCATAGAAGACCATCTGACTGAAGCTGTAACGCTTATTGTAAGTCAGAGCAGTCATCGCCGACTGCATGGTCGCGCCCATCCCATCAGTGCCCGCCTTTCTCCCTGACATGCACACAATCATGACATGCATGAGAAAGTGCCACTGGTCAAGCAAGAACCCCTTCCTTCTCTGAGTATCTCCCAAGGGACCAGAGTATCCCATCCTCAGAAACGCACCATCTCGGAATGGAGCTACAAAATCTGTCGGATCGTCTCTCGTCTCATCTCCAAACCGCAAAGCCGCCCGGATCTGTTCAGATGAGAACTGAACAATCTGATTGTTGACCGTTGCTCGCATCACCGGGGGCTCGACGCGACAGTCATACTCAACGGTCTGCCAAAAATCTTCAATGTTTGGCAAAGATATCGGCAGTGTTGTGGTAATCGCGTGGAATATACGCGAGCGTAGTAAGAACGTGATGATCTCGCGGAAATCATCAACACCACTCGCGTCCGGGTCTAATGTTATGTACATGTTATGACCCGGGAAAAACTGTCTTTGGTTATCTCCTCCATCATCACCACCTGTGCCTCCTGCTCCAGCTACAACAGCCATTTATGCAACAAACAGACTAAGTTAGATAAACGTCAAGGCAAATCACAAGTTCGCCTATTACCATGAGCGAAGTTGTGATTTATTCTGTATAGGCGAAGTTAGAGGTGGGGCGAAGTTGGGAACAACTTCGCCTCAACTTGAACTTCGCCGGATAACAGTTAATTAAAAAGGGCCAGGCGAAGTTAATATTAACTTCGCCTAACCACAACATCGCCTCAAATACTGTTACATAATTAATTATAAGGCGAAGTTAAACCTAAGGCGAAGTTACGGATAACTTCGCCTAAACTGTAACTTCGCCGAATACGAATCGGCAACAGTTAGTCTTTCAATTCGACGTGTAGTTGGTGAATTTGGAGATTGCGGATCTCGAAAAAACACGTTTTAAGACGATCTAGACGTCCAAGTTGATTACGACCACGTAATAACAAGTTTAAAATCGGATGTTAAGGTTTCGAAGGTCCGAGGTCACGAAACGGGTCGAAACGACCGTTGATTAACCATCAATGAAATCGATTATAAGTTTATAAGGACACTACACACCTATAAGTCGGATTAGAAACTGAGATGAAAATAACACAGATGAGAATCGAAGGATAAGTTCGCCTAGGTTTCTGGAAGATATCTTCGCTTAGGGTTTCCGAAGATAAGTTCGCTGGTTTTGAAATAATGAACAGTTTGACCATTAAAATCCTTATATATAGGGTCAAAGTTATACAGGCGAAGTTATGGATAACTTCGCCTATTGCAGGCGAAGTTAAGGATAAGTTCGCCGATATATTAAACTTTACAAAACAAACCCCTATAATTTGAACAATTTGCAATTAAGTTTGAAAACATCCTTTAAAGAGTTAAATGATACGATCAAGACCAAGTAACCAGGTATAAAATCATACAACTACATAAGTAAAAAAGAATTTTAACAATAAAGTACACGGGATCAAATTTCAGTCTCAACAGGGACCACTATGTTTTAGAAAAGATCCGAACAGGAATCATACTAATTAAGTGACTGTCACACAGATCCGTGTTCAGCTGTATTATGACATAAAGAAACAGGTTGTAAGCAGGTAGATAACTTAGAATGGTTTTCATCGTTTCTGTGATACGGGTTAGGTTCAATTAAGCTCAAAACTTAAGTGGGCAACAACTCAGAGATTATGATGCCTCCTATCTATTCTCAAAGCGTATTTGGCTTTCCCCAAGTCACCCCGAGTTGACCTCGACCCGTAGTGTCTGATTAAATAGTAAGTACTCTTCGATCTTTAGATTCTTCATCCCGTTCTTTTTCTTACATCTTGATTGAGAAGTATGAACATTATGAACTCTAGAATGTCTCAATAACACACATTTTTTTTTTTATTTTTTTTTAAGTATTTACACAACTTCAGAGTAGTAAACAACTGCAAGTCCCGAATCTGGATCACTGCAGTTTCTTGACACGCTATCTTCACGGGAATCATAACACTCACGGGCTCGTGTATGACTGGGTAATCGCTTTTCTGCCTATCATTCGGAAAGATATATATGGAGACATACACAACTCTTAAGGAGTTTCCACGTAAAATCGAGTAGATTTAGTTAGTATCACTTCTACTTTTACGCACCATAAGAAGCTACCATGACATACAATGACTCTTCTAAAGTCTTTTAGGCCTAATAACTTCACTAGTTAAGCACACAGAATCAGTATATCTATCACTTTCCAAGGTTGGATCAATTTTCTATTAAACATAGTAAAGGAACTTCTTATAAAGTAGTAGACTTTAAAAAATAATTTCATCTCCCGGAAAAATTTTAACTTCTATCGCCCCGATCAAGTCAAAGTCTTCAGGTAAACAGCTATCCTGAAGATCCAATGGATCAGCTGGACCGACCACATACGAGTATGTGTCCTTCTAACTAAGTTTGAACGACTAATTTTCAGCGAAAGAATAAAACCACATCATAAACCGCCCCGGTCACTTTCAGTCATCTGGTTAATGGCTATCCTCATATTCTACAAGTAGAAATGAGGACCAAACATATCCGAAGATATGTCCTTCAAACTGAGGAAACCGACATAATTCTAAGCGATAGTGACGTATTTTTTTTTATTTTTTTTATTTTTAAAAAAAAAAACAATGACATGGAAAACATGGTTACTCGAGATTGATCATCCCATTCAGCTCAACAAGGTTTTGAAAACGATTTTTGTCAAACGCTTTAGTAAACAAGTCAGCGAAATTATCTAACGTATCAACCTTTTCGAGCACAATCAGTTTCTTCTCAGCACAATCCCGTATAAAATGATGACGGATGTCAATGTGTTTAGTTTTGCTATGCTTTACGGGATTGTTAGTTACTGAGATAGCAGCAGTGTTATCTATGCAAATAGGAGTATGAGTGAAATTCAGACCATAATCGCGCAATTGCTGTTGTATCCAAAGAACCTGGGAGCAGCAGTTCGATGCTGCCATGTATTCTGCTTCACAGGTTGAAATGGCGACTGAGGTCTGCTTCTTGCACTGCCATGACACTAATCTGCCTCCAAGAAACTGACATCCACCTGTTGTTGACTTCCGATTCTGATTGCATTTGACAGAAGACAAGATTCTTCTGTTGCCATCTCAGTCGACCTCATATCCATAACATACGTATTCTTTTCCCTTGGGGCCTTCATAACTATCCAATCCTCTGGTATCTTGAAACCAGGATACAGTACGATCGCTTCATTCTTGGTAAAGTGTTCGCCTATGGCAGAAGTTGTTACAACTTCGCCTATGGCGAAGTTGTTATAACTTCGCCTATGGCGAAGTTGTTCTAACTTCGTCCTTCGTTTCCGCTGATCAGAATTGCATAGCGACGGTCACAAAATGCACCAACAGACTCCCCTTTGACCGTTGCTCTCAATTCTAACAAACACAAAAGATCATCTGTTACAAAATATGCACCAACAGGAGGTCCCATTGTAGTGGTGGAGGAAACAGTTGACAGCACAGCAGGAGGCCTCGGTATTTCGGTCAACGCCATTTGAGGAATTAAACCGAGCCTCTCATGTGACACCATCGTCGTGGTCAAAGTAAGCATCGGAGTGCTAGTAGTTAGCGGCACCGCCGAGCTTTGAATAGTTGATTGACGAGGTGGTGGTGCACCAATAATTACACCAGCCCCAGAAGACACACGGGGCTTCTTTGGTGGTTCATCAGTAGCTACCGCTTTGCCCTTTCGTTTTCTTTCTTGCTGAGCTTTCATGGTGGCAGCTAGAGCAGCATCGACTGCATATTGTTGTTCTTTTAGAGCTCGCTCACCAGCTCCATCATCACCATCACCATTGTTACCATCATCATTTCCACCATCATTGTTCCCACCTTCTCCCCCTTCACGCTCGGAATCCGAATCATCATGGATCCAGTGTTCATTAGGAGGACATACATAATCCGGATTGATTATATGACCAATCATCCTTTTGTCCTGTGGCTTATCCTTTCGATAAATCAACATCCGATGCACCGTTTCAGCTTTCATATGTTCCATATCAAGAACATCGTTCACCAACGATCGATCAATCACCAAATCCGGTATCAGATCTTGAATAATTAATTGTAGAAAGCGTGGATACATCAAGAACTTCTTTGACGGTAGAGTTTGCTGAACTTGCTCTTTCAGATGATCAAAGATGAGTTCTGAGTAGTTGAATGGTTTGTTCAGGATTAGGGCAACTAATGCCGATTATAAACTTAGTCTGCATTCATCGAAACCACCGCGACGTCCACTCAAGCAATGAAGCAAGACATGCAGCAAATACTTGTAAGGTGGACACAACTCATTCTTGTTCAACATTGATCGACGAATATCACCCACATAATTTAATCTTGTGTATAGCCCCCTAACCAGCGTCCTGTCAAATTCACTCGGGTAATCATCACTATCGTCAAATTGAAGTACCCGACGAATGACCTCAACATCAATCGTGATCGGAAGCTGATTAATTGTAGCTTGAACCCAATTACTTTCCTCAACATATACTGTCGTGTTCCAGAACTGCCTAATTATACTAAGATACACCTTAGGTTTAGCAGTGATTGCATAATGTATCTTCGAACGGCGTAAGAAATTCAACATAGCTCCGAACGTCCTTAAATCAGCCACATCATGATCGACATAAGCACAGATGTTGTGCTTCTTATCGAACGGTAATAGAATCATTTCGACTTGTTGAGCTTGTTGTGGTGGTTGTCCTTGTGGTTGTTCTTGACGAGGTTGTTCCTGTGGTTGTTCTTGTTCAGCCATGATTTACTGTATAAATAAAAAACCGTACATAAGAATAGATAACACACAATATATAAAAAAAATATGTGTAATTAATCTAGTTACTCGTATTAGACGATTTATAATCTTTAATTAAATTAATTGAATGTTAAATTTAGTAAACTAATTAATTAGTTAAAAATTATTATTATTATTATTATTATTATTATTATTATTATTATTATTATTATTATTATTATTATTATTATTATTTTTTAAATGTCATTCGTTAACAATCACACTGATTCGTTATACAAAGATAACGAATCAGGCGATTCGCTATCAAGTAAATAACTTAACGAACTGGACCTAGCGAATCACTTATTAAGTTAACGAACTAAACTCTAGTTCGTTATATTTTAAGCGAATCAAACTCTGATTCGTGTGACGTCTTATTCGCTAAGCTAGTTCGTGTAAAATCTTAACGAATTGGACACGAAACAGTTCCAATTCGCTGAGACTAACGAATGGTCAAAATTAAGACTTTTTCTTTGACTTCACAAAGTCAAGGTCAAAATTTTCAAGAACAATAATAGTCAACATCTTAACCCAGATTCAATTCGGTCATAATCATCGTTGAACTATCACGATAATCAGCTTGTTAAGCTCGGAAACACACTCGTTAATGTAGGTGAATGAGATTGAGACTCATTACCCAAATGTGTTAATCATCAAACTAACCAACAGTGAATATCAAGAACACATAACAATAATTAACCAGCAAACAATAATCAAATATTGATTAGAGTCCACCAAGGGTATCGGAAAGTGATTCCGATCATAATTATATCAAAATCAGACAATTTAAGAGCATAAATTATATACAAAAGAGTTTCAAAGGTTCAAACCCTTAAACCCCTAAAATCACATAATTCAACAGTTAATTCATTGTCATTTTTGACGAAAATGATATCGCCAAGAACATTTATACCTTAGACACTCAAATTGATCTTTGAAATGTTCAAACTTAAAGATCAAAAATATCAGAGAGAATTTGAATAGTTTCTGAAGATGAAGAAAGAAGACGAACAGTGGAATCCTATTCGTTATCTTGTCTTATATAGCAGTGCACAAACCCCTAGGCACAACTTGCACGAATCAGACGATTCGTTTAACTTAAAGTTAGCGAATTAGCCCATTCGCTAACTCAATTCGTTACCTTATGTTAGCGAATCACAATGTGATTCGTTAAATTACAGATAGCGAATCAAGACATGATTCGTGTCATGATTCGTTAAATATATATAACGAAGGGATGATTCGTTATAGAGTGCGGAAGCGAATTAGGTTAGCGAACCAGATGCTAGTTCGCTAAAGAATCATCTAGTTCGTTAACCATACATAACGAATGGGAGTTTAGCGAATTAAACCCTATTATGTAATTTTAAATTAAATAAATAAATGAATGAATAAATTAATTAAATAATCTAAGAATTAAATTAAATCAATAAATTAAATCAATAAGTTAAATTATCGAGAAACCCTTATATCTCGACAACCTAATTGTTTCAGATTTCCGAAACTTAACTTAAAAATTTATTTAAGTATTTTGTATAAAGAAGACGAAAATATTTTTGGAATTTTGGAAAAATTTAAAAAATTAAAGAATGTATTTACAGAAGAATATCCGAACTATTAAAAATAAACAATCTTTTTGTATTTTTTTTCAAAGATTTTATCAAAAACAGTACATATTTTTGTAATTTTGTCGAGTTTGAGCAGAGAATCATATTGACCAAATTGCCCTTCCATCACAGTTTTATATTTCAGCGATATTATGACTGGCGATAAGTCTGTCATTGGTATTGTTGTCCACATAAATCTAATAACACACATTCAAGTATTTTTGTGATATGATTAAATAGTTCAGTTAAAGCACAGAATATCAGAAATTATCAGCCTCTAATCTCGGTTCAAGCGTAATTTGATTTTTGCCAAATCACCCCAACTTGACTTAAAACATTATATTGTTGATCAAAATTTTGATACAAATTTTAGAAATTTTGAGCAATGCATCAAGTTTCCTTTACTGTGAGTGAGTATGCACGAGTCCATCTGTCGGCTTACATACATTGTATCCCCTGGGGTCCGTTTCTTAATGATATTAAGACGCACGCAAGGGAGGAACAATTGTATGACTAACAGCGAATTTTGATCAAGTCAGTAATTTAAATTGTACTAAGTACAGCGGTGATCAAGTTTAATGACTTTGGGTTTGCTCTAGAAAGCGAGTGAAATATTCATGCATATGAATACCCAGATGGTTAAGCCGCATAAAGACTCACAGTGTCCAGAATCTTAACGCTTGTTATTTGCTTTATTTGATTTTTGGGTGATCAACAAATATAAGGCTTGAGTATGACTGGTTATTACATTTCTGCCATCCTCGCCAAGACTTTTGCTAGAGACTGACACCCCTTTCAATTTGGCGTTTCTTTATGTTTAAATCACATACTTTACTCTACTGGGTTGTTTTAAGACCTACCAATGCACCAATGCAATTAAGCACGCAGTCTTTTAAGCTTACTTTTTGCTGAACTTGGGGTCAAAATAATCAATGTACTATCATTTTCTCTTTTTGCTTCAAAAACTCAAAATTTGAGAAGCATGAAAACAAAATAAAGATAAATTTAATCGCCCCAGTTAACTTAAGTTAATAAATAAATGGCTAACCTTCAATTCACAAGTGAATCATAGGACCAAGACATGCAAGCATGCTTCACAAACTTAAATAACCGACATAATTTTCAGCGAGAAAATAATCTAAAAATCTTTTTGGTTTTTCTCTGTACAAACTTTAAAACACAATATTTTTGTTTTTCAAAATTTTAAAATGTTTTTGATTTTTCTAAATTTTAAAGGAAAAGACAATTAAAGAACAGAAATCACAATATTTTTAAATTTTTCTTTAAATTTTTTTAATGTTTTTGGATTTTATCTATACAAACGAAAACACATTCTTTTTGGATTTTCTATACTTTTCACCCCCTAAAATCTAAAACATAAAAAAAAAATAAGACTAAATCTATAAAGCAATTAAAAGATAATTATCCTAATTTTAGAATCTCAGCAAGGGTCTTCAATCCATTTAAACCAAGCAAAAAAGTAAAACGTGTTTTATCAAACGCTTTGGTAAATAGATCGGCTTTTTGAAAATCTGTGTGTACTTTCTCAAGATCAATTAATTTCTTTTCATAACAATCCCGTATAAAATGATATCGAATCTCGATATGTTTCATTTTAGAATGTTGTACGGGATTCTTGGTGATACTTATAGCAGCAGAATTATCAATCAAGATGGGAGTAGTAAGAAACTTCAAACCGTAGTCGCGAAGATGTTGTTGTATCCACAGAACCTGGGAACAGCAACTCGAGGCTGCAACATATTCAGCTTCGGCGGTTGAAGTAGAGACCGTTGTCTGCTTCTTACACTGCCAGGAAACAAGCCGATTTCCTAAGAATTGATATCCTGCAGTCGTTGATTTGAAGTTGATCTTGCATCCTCCATAATCTGAGTCTGAGTAGGCGGTAAAATCGAAAGTAATATCTTTGGGGTACCATAACCCGATGTCAGGATTTCCCCGTAGATATTGCAAAATACGCTTGACCGCTGCCAGGTGAGTCACTCGGGGACTAGCTTGGTACCTAGCACACACACAAACAGCAAACATTATATCGGTCGAGAAGCAGTTAAATACATTAGAGAACCAATTATAGCACGAAAAAGGGTTGGATCAACGGTATCCTCCAATTCATCCGGTGATAAATTGTGACCCACTGGAAGAGGAGTTGAAGGGATTTTTCCGGCAGTTATCTTGAATCGGCTCAAGACGTCGTTCACATATTTAGTCTGATGAATGAAGATTCCCTTATCAGACTGATGAACCTGCAGCCCTAAAAAGAAATTCATCTCTCCCATAGAGCTCATTTCGAACTTTGTTTGCATGGACTTCTCGAACTCCTTACACAAAGTGGCGTTTGTAGACCCAAATATAATATCATCAACATAAATCTGGACTAGAAGAAGATCATCACCAACAGTTTTATGAAATAAAGTGCAGTCAACAGTTCCTCATTTGAAGCCATTATCAGTCAGATGATCGGCAATCATGCCATACCAAGCTCTCGGGGCTTGTGTAGACCATACAGAGCCTTGTTTAAACGGTAAACACGGTCAGGATAATCAGGATCTTCAAAACCAGGTGGTTGTTGAACAAACACTTCCTCATGTAGTTCACCATTGAGAAAAGCACTTTTAACATCCATTTGATAAACCTTGATATTCTTGTAAGCAGCATAAGCCAGAAAGATTCGAATCGACTCTAATCTTGCAACTGGAGCATATACCTCAGTATAATCAATACCCTCTTGCTGATGAAAACCTTGCACCACTAGACGTGTTTTGTTTCTGACAATCACCCCTCGATCGTCCTTTTTACATTTAAATACCCACTTAGTCGGAATAGCTTTCTTGACTCTAGCAGGCTTGTCTATTAAATCCCAAACACCCAATCGTGCAAGCTGCTGTAATTCCTCTTGCATAGCTTCTACCCAAGACGGATCATCAAGTGCCTTACGAGCTGTTGTTGACTCAACTTGAGATAGAAAGCAATTGAATTTAGCAATATTCACAATTCCCGAAGAGTGTAAATTAGTGTAAGCACACAATACGTTATTGTCGCTTGACGAAGCAACTTGATGACGTGTACGAACGCCCACATCAAGTTTTCCAATGATATTGTCCTGTGGATGATACCCATGAATCCGAAGAGTAGGATTTTCAGGAACAACATTATCAAATTAATTAGTGTAATGTTCACCCAATTCGGGAGATGAAACATTATCACTATCAAGATCAATAACTTGAATCTCAGCTTGATCATCATCAGAAGATGTAGATGCACTGTCAATAACAACTGGAGGAACAACTTGAGATTCTTCAGTTGTAGCATCGGGTTGAACTTCAACTTCATTAGAACTTGAAAAGCTTGGAATGTTCAAATGTTCTTCAAAGTATGCTCTAACCAGATCTTCATCGATGTGATCAGTCGAAGGAGTAAAAGAATTAAATAAACTATCGTAGTCAAACATCCAGTCTGGACCTTTCCCTTGATGAGGAGTTGTGTACTTTTGACAGTCCACATGGTACCATTCTTCAACACAGCCAGATGTAAAATTAAATACTCTTTTCTTTGGAGACGCATATCCCAAGAAATATCCTTCGATAGCCTTTGCATCAAATTTACCCGAATCCTTCTTCAACATTGTACACGGACACCCAAATGGTTCCAGGTACTTTAAATTAGGTTTTCTGTTATTTAATATTTCATAGCTTGTCTTCTTGAGTCGTTTTACTGTTAGAACCCGATTAAGTGTATAACAAGCTGTGTTCACTACTTCATTCCAAAATTGAATAGGAAGCTTTGAATCAGCAAGCATTGTACGTGCAGCTTCAATCAGAGTTCTATTTTTCCTTTCAGCAACACCGTTTTGTTGTGGTACATAAGGTGCACTATATTCTCGGTGAATTCCCTTTTGAATATAAAAGAAATCCAAAATAGTGTTTTAGAATTCAGTACCATTATCACTTCGGATTCTCCTCACCTTTTGTTTGTACAGTGATTCGATCTTAGTAATAAGGTTTTGTACCAAAACAGGTGTTTGATCTTTTGAACTCATAAATAACACCCATGAATATCTTGAATAATCATCTGTCACTACAAGACAATACCAGTCTCCAAAAATACTCGCACGATTCACTGGACCAAAAAAATCCATATGAAGTCGTTCAAGAGGAGTATTAATGGAATTCAATAACTTAGAAGGATGTGTCTTCTTCTTCTGTTTGCCCTTCTTGCATGCAACACAGTGATCAGATAACTTAAAGTTCTTTAACGAGACACCATCAACTAAATTATTTGCCATTAAATAATTCATCTTTCTAACATGAATGTGACCCATTCTTCGATGCCATAGAATCGAATCTTTCTCAATTGCTTTCGAGACAAAACATGTTTCGATCGATGTTGATATCTTAGAACTCATGTTTAAGACATAAATATCATTTGATCGTGGTGATCGCATGACAACCATGTCCTCGGGAATAATAAAACCCGGTTTCAAGATAAGACACTCTTTGTCAGTAAATATTGTAGTGTACTTTTTATCACAAATCTGCGATACACTCAATAAGTTATGATCAACCTTGTCACAATAATTTACTTTTTCAAATGTAATATGACCATTTGAAACGTTACCCTCTTGTGTGATCATGCCCCCAGAATTCCCAGCAAACGCTACATAACCCCCTTGAATATTTCTTACGTTGGTCAAAAGGTCGAGATTTCCAGTGATATGACGAGAACATCCGCTATCCATGATCCAGTTTTCACCAGAAATGATCTTGGATGAACCCTACACATAAACAAGAGTGATTAGTTCAAAAAGGCAGCCCAGGCCTCAGTCTTGGACACATTTTGGTTTTCTCTTTGATCATTAACTTTAACAGTTTTCAATTGTTGTTCAGCCACTTGTGAATAAGTTACTGGCTTCTTAGACTTTCGTCTTAAATAAGCTGCCTGAACAATGTTTGAATTCCTGTTTTGACATATAGGTTCAGTTGGAATAAATTTTGGTTTCACTTGACCGTGTGTCTCATTGATATGAAACACCTTCCGAGGATTCACATCAGATAATAAAATATGAGTATCATCAGCAAACGACATTGGTCGTTTCAGAATCTCCTTAACCACTGGAATTGGCTTAGATTTGTCCTTGATAAAAGGATGAAGATTCTGATAGTTCTCCTTAACCACTGGAACATGACCTTGTTGACCGCATAAAAAACACGTTCGCATGTCCATATGATGATGTTTAGAAGAAATTGGAATAGATGATGCCGATGATTGATAATGACTCACATTTTTAGTCATGCTCTTAGCAAACTCATCAGATAATTCAGATTTCTTCTTTAAATAAAAATCTAAATTAGAACTATTTGAAAAACTTTTTAGTGTATCTGTTCCAGTTGAATTAACAAAGTTAATCTTCTTAGCTTGTTTTAAAAATTGTTTTGCCTTAGTCAATGGATCAGACTGAACTGATGCTTTTGTTTGAGCATACACACGTTCAAGTTCTTGAATTTTTGAAGTTTCATTAACAAAAACACTCTCAATAAGTTCAGGTTTGATAATACTTATTGGAATGTCTTTTTCAGTGAACATTGTGTCCATTCCTTTTAACTTAAAAACTCTAGCAGCAGATGGCTTAGAATTAGAAGGATTAATGAAACGCATTAAATCCTCATCAGAAATTTTCGGTTTAACTGACTTCTTTGCCTTCATAGAGTTCACTTTCTTTGAATTTTCCTTTTTCTCTTGAGGTTTGTGTGAACCATACACTGCTTTCTCAAATTCGTGAGGTTCGCACAGAATATGATTAGAACTAGGAATGTTCTTATTCTTGTGTATAATCTCTGGTTCAAACACATCCTCGATAATAACCTCGTCATTGTGTTCAACAAACACCTTTTTGCTTTGGACATGAGATTTTTGAGGAGCAACTTGGGGTTTAGCAATTTCAGGTTTAACCACTTTAGGTTTTTCAGAAATCACAAATTCCTTTTGAATCAAATCCTCTTCTTTTCTTGCAAAACGATTAATTTTATAATCATTATGAAAAGGTGGTGGAATTTCAACAAAACCAATACCTTTCTTAGAATCTTTTTGTTTTCCAGAAACTTCAATAATTTCATTCAATAAAAATGAAGAATATCGAAATTTACCCAACTTGTTCTTCAACTCAAGAACCTCATTCTCAAGCTCAGTTATCTTAGAAAGATGTTTCAAGATTTCCTGAAACTTTTGGTCATTAATTGTCATTTTGACAGATAACTCGGCTTTGAGATTATGATTACTTGTCGACAATGCTTCAATCTTTTCTCGAGATTTCATTTGAGACTCAAGAGATTGTCGATAAGTGTCCTTAAGAGAACCAATTTCTCTTATAAGATTATCATTTTGACTTTTCAAAGCTTCCAACTTAGAGTTGCTAGATTCACAGTCAACACATGATGCTTTAACAAATGAAGTAGAAGAAATAGAATTACTAACCTCATTGATCTTAGCCATGCAAGCAAACATTGATTCAGAAGACTTGTCGCAAGAATCGTCAGAATCAGATCCAGAATCATTATCTGAAGACATCACACTACCAGTAGCATCTTGACAATCTTCATGTAACCCAAACATAGCTAAATTTGCTTGAACATCATTGCATAGTAACCGTTGTGACCAATCAGTCCCGTCTGCTAACATTGCTTGTGTTGTAGAAGAAGATGGTTTCTTTTCAGCATCACTTCCCTGTGGTGAAGAAGCATTTTGACTTTGACCACGAGGTCCAGTGTATTCTTTTCTTGGTTTATCACATTCCTTCGCGAAATGCCCGAATTCTTGACAATTATAACACTTCACCTTTAATTTGTCAAAACCCAACTTCTTGTTTAACGCTGGAAGATCTTTTCCAGTTCTCTGCATGAATCTTTTAACTTTACGAACGATCATGGCCATATTCCATTTCAAATCCATAATCTCTAGATCATCCGGATCTATCTGATCATAATCCTCATCGGTTAACTCACTTGTGGCAATTTTACTACTCACCAAGTTTTCATATGAAGACATAAATGCCGTCAGAAAAGCAAAGTTTTGGTCAGCTTCCTTCATATTCACACTAGGTGGTGTAGCAAATGGATTGGTACTAGTAGAACTTCTAGAACCACTTGAATTACCAGCAGAGTAGAAACAAGCTTTTGGATCATTAAATATAGCAGATTCTTTTTCACTTGCGGCATGGGTAATAAAAGCAGTGATTGGTGAGATTGTAGAACTCAGAGGCATACTTCCACCATAGAAAGCCGGATCTTGATTTTCTTTGGAAGATTTTTGACACTTAAGATCATATTCTCTAGCTTCGATCTTTTGTAGAAATTCAAGTGCTGTCAAATCTTCATTCAAAAAATAATCATTCTCTTTCAAAACCATGAGAAATGTTGAATATGAACTAGGAAGCACACTCTTGATAGTGTCAATTTTATCTCTTTCTGAAATTTCCATTTTCATCTTGTCCATTTCAGCAATTAAGTGACTAAATCTTGTAGTCATCTCTTCAACTGTTTCTCCTTTCAATAAATTAAAGTTTCGAAATTGAAACTTGAGCATCACTTTCTTACTCTCAGCTGTGTTTCCCATGCTTCTCATCCGCAGATGTTGAAACAAAGATGCACATCTCTTGATACTTCCAACTTGATGAAAAATATTGTCTGGTAAAGCCATAGTCAAAGTAGAATATGCTTTTATCTCGATTTCTAAAGCTTTCTTCTCTTCTTGTGAGTATTGAGAGACAGCTTTAGGAGTATACCCAATAGTATCATCACCAATCATTGGTGCAACATAAACCTCATCAAGACAATATGAGCAGTCAGGATGAACCGATCCCAAATGTGCACGAAACTGAGGTTCCCATTTGGCAAAGTCACTGAACTTCATCAATCTTGGACATTTAGAATGTGATCCTATCTCGGTATCAAGTTGCAACATTTGTTGCATCAACATATTTTGAGACGCCAATGCATACATACCAGCCATCTTTGAAAATTAATCAAATAATAAAATATCTTAACGAATCAGTGAACAGTAGTAGCGAACTGTGAACAGTTGTAACGAACTGTGAACAGTTGTAGCGAACTGTGAACAGTTGTAGCGAACTGCGAATAGTGTAGCAAATTAAGTCTTAACGAATCAAATCTTAACGAATGAGGTGAGTGTGTTAGCGAATCAAAAGTCAACCTAGCGAGTCAACTTTAACGAATCACAAATAAGTTTAACAAATCACCCAAATGGCGAAACAGATAACGAATGTGATGAAGGTTTAACGAATCACAAGTCAACTTAACGAATTGACCGAGTCAACTTAGCGAATTGATCAAGCGAATTGACCAAGTCAACTTAACGAATTGATCAAGCGAATTGACCAAGTCAACTTAACGAATTGATCACACGAATTACTAAGGATTGCTTAGCGAATTAAGATAACGAATCAGCTACAGTTGATAGCGAATCAACACTATAACGAATAATACTATAACGAATCAGGTTGTTACAACCGTTTGTAACAAACTTGATTCCTTTCTGCCACGTGGCAAAAAGTTGTTAGAGCACAAATTTCAAGACAAACACGTGTCAAATGAATCAGTTATCTAGTTAACGAACTAGATGACATGAATTAATTAGCTTACACGAATCAGTTAGCGAACTGATTAGCGAATGGCAAGAACTGATAGCGAATCAAATTAAAGACATAGCGAATCGCTTGAAACTTTATAACGAATCACATTCATCTTCAAATCTTCAAACATTTAAGAACAATTTTCCAGAAATATGAAGATCAAACCCAGAAACTTATCAATTCCAGATCTGTAATACACACTCAATTGTCAACCAAAACTAACAAATAATATACTAAAATGCTCGTAATCACAATGCGAATTCAACTCAACACATCTCGTAACCGATTATCACAATACACGAACCAATTTCGACCAAAACCACTCCCCTGTTTACGGACTTAAACCGAAAACACAATAACCATCACAAATTCAATCCACAATCCAATTCCATTTATATAAACTCCAATAATACCTTAACTAAACCAAATTCACTCTAATCCATCCAGATTCAATCCAAATCAACTCAAATTGATTCAAACTCAAACCAAACAGAAAATAACAATCAAACCAAGCGAATTAAGCCCCGAAAGCACTGATACCACTTGTTTGATCCCGTTTTCACTCGTTCTAATCAATAACAAATGTTTAGATCTGATCTAGATCTATACGTTAGTATTAATCATACGGATCTAACTCTTTAATACCTTAGCTCGATTGTTATTAGTATGTAGTATATATTATCAATAAGATTATCGTGAAGCTTGAGAGAGAGAGAGAATACTTTAAATCTTTCTAAATAAATGTTATTTCTCTCCAAAAACCTTTTTTACAAGTGAACAGTGGTTCACTATTTATAGAAGACGATCTGGTTCGCTAACATCCCCTAGCGAACCAGCATCCCCTTCGTTAAATATCTTAACTTAACGAACCACCCCCTGATTCGTTAACATCCCCTAACGAATCAGGAGGGAATACATTATAGTGTCCTAGTTCGCTAACATCCCTAGCGAACTAGACATAACCTTAACGAACTAGTCTTAGTTCGCTAACATTCCTAGCGAACTAGACTCAAACATAACGAATTAGTCTAAATAACATTAAATATTACATTAAAATAATCAAATAAACATTAATGATAATTACAAAGACTCTAGACGCAAAACCGTGCACTAACAATGTGTGTGGGTGAAATCAAGATGAAGCCTTTCAAACCTTTAAGGATATGCTTTGCAATGCTCATATTCTTGCTCTTCCCGAAGGTAATGAAGACTTTGTCATTTTCTGTGATGCTTCTAACCAAGGTCTTGGTTGTGTCCTCATGCAACGAGGCAAGTTTATCGCATATGCTTCGAGACAACTCAAGGTTCACGAAAAGAGTTATACGACACCCGATCTCGAACTTGGTGCTGTTGTATTTGCCTTGAAGATTTGGAGGCACTATCTTTATGGTACCAAATGCATAGTGTTTACTACCCATAAGAGTCTCCCACACATCTTTGATCAAAAAGAACTCAACATGAAACAACGTTGATGGACCGAGTTGCTTAGCGACTATGAATGCGAATATCGTTACCATCCTGGAAAAGCGAATGCCGTGGCAGCGGTCTTAGCGAAAAAAAAACAAGTCAAATCCATTCTTCTTACTTGTGTTTTTGTTCAAAGTGATCTCGAAAAGCGTATTCTTGACGTCCAACATGAATCCGTCACCGAGGGCAATATGTACGACAAGATGTCGTGTGGTGCGGAGACTCAATTGGTATCTAAGCGTAATGGTTTACTCTACTTCCTTAATCGTTTGTGGATTCTTGGTCGAGATAATTTTCGCACATTTATTATGGACGAAGCTCATAAGTCGCAATAATCTTTTCATCCCGGTGCAGATAAGATGTACGCGGATCATCCGTTCCATCTATTGGTGGCCCGGAATGAAGAAAGACATCGCTCTTTATGTCTCGAAATGTCTCACGTGCTTTAAAGTAAAATCCGAGCATCATCGACACTAGGTTTCCTCGAGCAACCTCCCGTTCCCGAGTGGAAGTGGGAAGATATTACTATGGACTTTATTACTAAGCTCCCTTCGACTAGTAAGCAACATGATAGTATTTGGGTGATCATCGATCGGTTGACTAAATATGCTCATTTCATACCCATTAAAGAAACGTATTATGTTGATTAGTTAGCGTGAATTTACGTGGAGAAGATTGTTTGTCATCATGGAACTCCGTTAGCCATTATTTCTGATCGAGATGGTCGTTTTACTTCTCGCTTTTGTAAATCTCTCCAATCGGCTTTGGGAACTCGTTTGGATCTCGGTACTGCCTATCATCTGCGATCCGATGGTCAGTCTGACGTACGATTCAAACTCTAGAAGACAAGCTCCGCTCTTGTTTCCTCGACTTTGAGGGCAATTGGGATACTCACTTACTACTCATCGAATTCTCGTATAACAATAGTTTTTATTCAAGCATTGGTATGGCACCTTTTCAAGCCCTTTATCGTCGTAAATGTCGTTCCCCAATTTGTTGGAACAAAGTCGGAGAATCTCAAATCACTGGTCGTTAGTTCAAGAAACGACCAACCATATTGCTCAAATTCATCAAAATCTTCTTGCCGCTCGTAGCCACCAAAAGAGTTATGCGGATAAGAGAAGGAAACCTCTTGAATCCAATATTGGCGATCGAATTCTGCTCAACGTGTCCCCGTGGAAGGGAGTGGTTAAATTCGGAAAGAAAGGAAAGCTAGCTCCTTGATTTGTTGGTTATTTTGAAATTCTTGATAGTGTTGGTCATGTTGCTTATAGACTCAAACTCCCTCTCGAACTCTCAAATTTTCACCCGGTGTTTCATATGTCGAACCTCAAGAAGTGTCTTGTCGAGGGTAATATCCACATACCCCTCAATGAAGTTCGTATCGATAAGACCATGCATTTTATTGAAAACCCCGTTAAAATCATGGACCACATGGATAAAGTCACCAAAGAAGCCGCATACCCTTGGTTAAAGTCCGTTGAGATTCTAAACAAGACTCAAAGTTTACTTGGGAACATGAAGATCAGATGAAACTGAAGTATTCTCATCTCTTCGCTACATCTAATTCTCCAATTGCGGGACGAAATTCTCAAAAGTAGGGGATAGTATAACAATCCGGAGTTTTCAATTATTGTTTTGATAGCCATTACCCGACCCATTTCATAGTTTGGGTAATTTAATTAATAAAATTGGGCATTTATCGAGTTTATGTTTTTATATTATTTATTTAATTATCTATAATAACTTTACTTAATGTGCAAAACACACCCTATAATTAGTTTAAAAATTGGGAATCAAACTGGAAGTACGAGGGCCTTTTTGCAAATCCTATTAAACAATTTCATTCAACTCTTTTACCCTAACCCGACCCAACCGAAGTTACCCGTTTCTTTTTCTTCCAGCGTAATTCTCGTAATATAATTAAAATTGATTTTGGCAAATCGTTTACATACCTATTTCGACCCACACCATTGCGTTAATTAAGAATTGATATCATCAATTGATTTAGTTTATCAAAATAACAAACCGACATTATCAACTCGTCATTATACTATTCAGGCTCGGTAATAATTCAATCAAACGAGTGGACACCAACCTACAATCTTCACGATCCCAAACCCAAGTCTAATTGCATTATAATCACCTGTAATTCTTGTTCGAGTTCAGTTTTGGGCCGCTGGTTTGTGTTCATCGTATACTACCTATACAAAACTGTTATAGGCAATTAAGATATGCAATAGTTTGGTTTTTGACCAGTAAACATAAACCCTAAGCTAATTGGGTCGAATGGCGATCGGTTATACCGATCACGAATTCTAGGGTATATAATGTTAGGGATAATCTGGGTTATTGTATAAGTTTAATTAGTTCTAACCTATAACTGAGTTAGACATCAACCCAGTTGGATGGTGCAAGTCATGTTAGTTCTGGTGAGCCGGTTGGGGCGCGGGTTCCAGTCTTCCAGCCTGTTTTTTTGGTTAATTTAATGTTAATGATTAAAATTAACATAATTAATATTAATGAAGAATAAATAATATTTTTACGAAACCGGCACGTTTGGATTGACGTTTTTCATTTTTTTATTAATACTATATATATATATGTGTGTGTGTAATATGTTTTAATTAAAGATCATAATAAATAGAATAAACGTGTTAAACGTGTTTTTATCAATTTTATTAAGCAAAGATTTGTTAGATATTTAAAATAAATATTTAATTTAATATTATTGTTATTATTGTAAAAAAAATATCATTGTTCTAATTTATTTATATTGTTATTACTCTTATTAATTGCAAAAATCACTAACATTTATCCTTTATATAAGATATAATATATATATATATATATATTATATATATATATATATATATATATATATATATATATTTTGGTATTGGATCATTTCAGAAGTTTTTTTTTACCACGAGAAGTGCGAGAAATGAAGGTGTAACTCCATTAATCCCTAATTTCAATCCATTTCTTATGTATATGTGTGTTGTGTAGATGCATATGTATGTGTGTAGGTACGTATGTTTGTATATGTGTATGTATGTTTGTATGTGTGTAGGTACATAAGTTTGAATGTGGCTCGGTACATTTAAATGTTTGTAGGTAGGTTTGAATGTGTAATTAAGACATAAATACAACCAACCTACATATATGTATGTAACATCATATGAAAATGAGTGAAATTATGGATTAATGGAGTTATACATTCACTTCTTGCACTTCTCGCAGTAATATCACTTCTCGCAAAATCCATCCCCTATATATATATATATATATATGAAATATAATTTAAAAAAATAAATTTAATATACTTATAATAAAAATACTTAGGTAAATATAATACAAATATTACTATTTGACTAATATTTAGTCAAATAGTAATATTTGTATTATATTTACCTAAGTATTTTTCTTCATATTAAATTACTAATTAAAATTAATAAAAGAGTTGGATAGAAGAAACATCTAAAAAATTTACAATGAAGTGGCAGGTAAGCGGGCAACAAGCTGCGATGAAACCCCCTTTTGGATAGCAAACTCAATCCTACTAAAAACAAAGTTTCGATTCTTATGGGTCGATACGTTACTATGCACAACTTTCTGAACCCTATTTAAAAGGTCCACGGCATCCGGAGCTAAGAAAACAAAAGTGTCAAAGGCAAAGGGGATAAACACGTGTTGATTCTCCAAACAAGCTCTCTTGTGTTTGGCAACCTTGCCCGATGCCACATTCAATGCTGCCTGGCCTGCTACAAACCCATTGTCCCTAACCCCAACAAGAGGGGACACTCCCGTGAGGTCGACACAAGCGTGTTTTTCCCCTACCCACCCAAAAACAAGAATATCGGTCGGTCGTAATGTAGATCTTCCTTTTTAATATAAGCATATTTATTTTATTTTTAAAATTATCTTATATATATATTATCTTATATAAAGGATAAATATTAGTGATTTTTGCAATTAATAAGAGTAATAACAATATAATTAGATGAGAACAATAATGATAATTTTTTAGAATAATAACAATAATGATAATGTAAAATAATAGTTCAAATAATAAATTCCTTACTCGAACATCATCGAACCCCGAATCCATTGTAAGTCCTATGGAGTTCATTTTATTTCCATTTATAATTCCTACCCAGGAATCCTTGTCGGTAAATCTCGAAGAGCTTGAACGTTTCATTCTCTTATCATCACTTTGTCCCTTTCATTCATTTGATAAGGTGAGTAATCACTCCCCTAATTTTACTTATTTTATATGTTTTGAGGAATTATGCGTACTATACATTATTTACTAACATCTGGTATTCTCATTAGCAAACTGTGAATTTTTGTGTGTGTAACAATTAAATGCATAATTGCTCTATGTCTATTTGTTTTGTTTGATCGCATTCTAAGAGGTCCATCATAATCACATATAGTATGATCATACGACCGTCGTCGTAGTAGCTAAAGCCGGATTCGCTAGGAAATGGTTTTACCGACACCCATATTTGCTCATGGTTTGATTGTGTATACTCACAAAAGGCAGTTTTGCATTTTTTTATTAGTTATATTGTATCAAATACTGGTGATTTTCTCACTCAACTCCGTGTTGAAAAATATATGTATTTTGTTAGCATTTGCAGGTTTTCAGTTGGCTTGATTATCAAGGTGAAGAAAAACATAGAGTTGTCTTTAAGTTTTAAAAGTTATTACAAGACAATTTGTTTTTTAATTTGGGATTTGTTTTGCCATTTTTTAAATGTTGATGTACTTGGATGGTGTTTGGATATTTGGCATTTAAAATATATTAAACGAATATTGTCACCAATTTAAATTGCATGACTGTGAACCAACGGTTTGCGCCCTGTCGTTTCCGCCTTAGGTTGGGAGGTGACACTCGACTTTAGCTTTGCAATCTTTTATAACATCAGCACCATACTGCTCAACCAGATGATCAGCTTCAGTTTTAAATGGTGCAATTTGTTGGGGAAATATGGTCGTTCGTCATTCTCATCGCCTCGTTATATATTGTTGTCATTATTGTGATTATCGGAGTAGTGTGACCATCAGAATACTACCCCTGAACAACAGATACTTTAGGAATTGAGTTGAGTTGAGTCATCATCAAAACTATATCATTGACAGTTCTTGCTAAAAGCATTCAAGAGAGGCGAGGAATCCTCATTAGATGTCGTGACTTTGTGATTGCGGGAGCTGGTAAGAACAATCTTGGTGTACTCATCACTATCTTGACTAAAAGCAGACGAACAAAATTTGCATACGAACAAAAACAAAGCTCACACAAACTTGTCTCTTCCATTAGTGGCCATTGTTTTACCTTGTGTGACCAAGTTTTAAACATTTTAAAATGTATGAAAAAGCAAAAACAAATCGTGGGGTCTTAATTTTACTATGCATGACCCCTTGGACATGATTAAGTAGCTTCATAGCCTAGGGTGCTAGGAAACCAATAAAAAATTGATCCATGAACCTTAAATTAAAACCTCTAGTTATTAGTTGGGCAATTAAAGAAATGATTTAAAAACCTAAAATAATATTATATATTTATAATATATACAGACGAAACCTTTAAAATCTCTTTGTTTGCTCCCTACATTCTCTCAACCCATCAGATTACAATATTTATAAATGAATGTTTTTATGCATTTCACCTGAATTCACGGGTATGGGTCTTACCAAACCCAAATATTTCTTAAACGGGTTAAAATATCTCATTAAATTAAAAATTAATCTCATCAAATATATTTTATATGAAAATCCTATAAAATAGAAATATACTAAAAGTTAATATATGATTTCTTTAAAAGAATATTATTTATAATTAAAAAAAACAATTTTATAAACGGACCATGAGTCTCATCCAACCCAAATAACTTTTAAACCGGGTTATAACATCTTATTTATATGTGAAAAGCTTTCATTATCAAATATTAAGTATATTATTAACTTTTGTACGATAAATAAAATTATATTCCAAAAAGTATATAAATATTATAAACGAATAATATAAAACAACCCATGTAATATGGAAGATAAAAACTAGTATATATATATATATATATATATAAATGAAACCACTAAAAGCTCTTTGGTCGCTCCACAACTCTCTCAATCCACCAGATTACCTCATTTGTAAATTGAGGTATCTCATGTATTTGACCCAAATTTATGGGTGTTGGTTTCACCAAATCTATATGGCCCTTAAAAAGGTTAACATCTCATTAAATTAAATTGATTTCACAAAATATTTGACATGCAAATCTTATGAAATAGTGTTTGGATGTAACAAAAATTAGTATCCGATTTTTTAAAAAGGATATTATTTATAATTGAAAAACAATATTTTTTGGAAAAATGAATAAATGGATCATGAGTTTCACCAAACTCAAATAACATTTAAACGAGTTATGAAATCTCATTTATTTATAAAACTCTTTTTTTATCAAACCATAATATAAGTTTTTTAATTAATTTAGTCACATTATTGATTTTTTTTACTATTAAATTAAACGTTTCACAAAACTACATCCAAACTATAACAAACATAAACAAACAAATATAAAATTAAGAAGAGGAATTATTCAATGTTTCATCTAAATGAACATAACCTAAGGCTATGTGTAGTGGAAGGGCTACAATTGAGGGTGAATTGTGACACGTGGCACCCAGTCAGTATGGAGTGAAAATTTGTTTTTGTGGTGTAATGGTGTAGGGGTTACAAGTTTGGCCCACAGTGTGTTTTTTATTATTTTCTTTTTATAACTAAACTAATTAAATAAAAACCAATTCATTTAAACTAATTAAATAAAAATGCATTAAAATTAAAAAGAAATACAAAAAAATTAAAAAACATAACTAATAATGCATTAAAATTAAAAAAAAATACATAACTAAAAATATTAAAAAAACATAACTAAATAACATACTAATATTCATAATATTTGCGCATTTTTTCAATTCGTTGTCGTTGCAATAATGCAGCCTCTTCGTGTGACCCGGCCGCTTTGAGGGATTCGTATTTTTCACTCAATTCCTGCAATTCAAGCATTTGGTCAATCTTTTCGTGTTGTTTGTTGGTTTCGTTCATGACATCGTTGAGTTTCTCGACACATTTTTTTTGTTTTTTGATGATTTCTCTCATGGTAGCGGCGACTTCCACGAGTGTCGGTTGGTTCGGGTTGTTTGTAGGATTCATTTTGCTAAATTTTTTGAAGAAGGTTTATGTTTATATAGATGTGAAATGAAGAAGAAGGATATGAAATGGAGAAGAAGGTATATGTTTATATAGATATATAATATATTGTTTTAATTATTTTTTTTTATTTATTTTGTACCGTTGTCAAACGGTCAAAATAATAAAATATTATTATTTTCTCAAAGTTTAGGCGATAAAAAGAATCCGCCCCCGCCCCAAATCGCCTTAAAATCACCGGGGGGGGGGGGGGGGGTGTTCAAGCCCCAAGTCGCCCCATTTCGCCCCCAAACATCGCCCACTACACTTGGCCTAACACAAATGGATTAAAAAATGTTCAGTTATATTATTAACTTGCATACAATATTTAAAATTATAATCCAAAAAAGTATATTCACAATATTAAAAACAAAAAATGTAATACAACCCACGTAATCCGGGAAATAAAACTAAAAGAGACAGAGAAGCTGGTCGAACTTTACTTACACACAAATCAACTGGTGGCTATTACGTTATGTCAATTTAATATGATTTTGCTAGCTCTGTTTATTTATGCAACGTTAATTGTCGTTTAAAAATCTGTTTATATATTTCGTTCAGTTCCTTTTTTCACCTCGTATAGATACTTGAATCCCTAGGACTAGCCTTATGGATGCACATCGGTAGGGCAGGAGTCTTTTTGTTGAAGTGTTAACCTTTTGTTACTGTTAATCTGCTGTGTACGTAGTGTTGTGGCCAGTTTTATGCTGTTTATTCCGGTATCTTCAAGTGTTTTCGTTTTTGGTCTCCATCTTGAATAAAATCTTCATTTGTGTTAATCTTGTTAAGCAGACTTTGTCAACCTTAACCTCTACTCTACGTACGGATATTATGAAATGAAACTGAATAATTTTTAACGATGGTTTTGCAAAAATTCAAAAAATCGCATAGCAAACCAGCATACGAACAATAACCATAAATGTCACTTATATGAATAACAAAATCAACTGATTTAGTTATGCAAGCAGGTCTTCATCAAAAAACAAATACAAAATAAACATAAAGAGCTCCATGACTTAAATTGGTTTCAACGCATCATCTCCTACACGAACCAAAATGATTGGTTTTAGATATAAATTAACAAAAATTATAGAACCGAACAAAATTCAATGGAAAACTATGTTAAAAAAACTTACAACAGAACGCAATAGTCCACCTTTGGTCATCGGTGGCATTCCAGTCCCAAAAAACCACTTCCTGCCCGTGCGTATCTGAATTATGAGCAGTTACATTCAGATGAATATTACTGGCTGCCCGAACAGCTCTATAACCATCACCTGGGTTCCTACTCATACTCCATAGGACAGACATATCAAGAGCATTTGGGTTGTATGCAGTAAGCTGAACCTGAAAAACACACAAAACACTAATTACAAGCATCTGAACTATATATGAAAAATAATTATTTAAAACAACAACACTTTCTTGGACAAAGGAATAATGTTTTTATTGAGAAACAGAAATTTTTGTTGAAGTAAACTTCGTCGCCATCCAGCCTATGCCGGTTGGTAAAAGCTCTTGATGAATATAATTTGTTGCTTGTGATTGCATTTGCAAATAAAAAAAAACGAAAAACAAACTGATACTTTGAAAAATTATAAAAGTGAATTTAATTTATAATTTCATGATCAAGAAAGAAGCATACCGGATACTTAACACCAATAGCGTGTTTCAACGCTTGATCAGTTGCTTTATTTACCAAAGCAAAAGAAGAATACCCCTGTTCATCCTTAACGTCACAACCAAACTTCTCATCTTTTATCCAATGCTGTAATTGTTATATATCCACATAATTAATTAGCTAAAAACATTAAATCTGAAATTTAACACTTATGTAACAAAATACATACCTGGTACGGATCAGAAGTGTTGGTAGGGGCAAGGATCACTTTACCATTATGGATAGTGAGTGAATGATCAGTTTTGGCTTTGCAATAAACCCAAACAGTTGATTTATATCAACAAAAGAAGCATGTAGCGGTGGTGATGGCGGAAGACGGTTGCGGTCAATGTGGGGTAGAGGATGATGATAGAAAGCACGTAGGAGTTCATATGCTCAAAGCAATAGTAAACCCATATTCCTCGACAACCAGCAAGCTCATGAGGTGCTGATGGGTCTTCTTCCCTTTGGTGGCTGCGACAAAAACAATGCATGGCTATAATTCTTTAGAAGAAACTGTTTAAATTTTAAAATGGTATGGTGTTGTATTTATGAAGCATGCAGCATCGATCTACTCCATTGGTTTCTTACACCCACTGTCAAACCTTCCATTATCCCCTAGGGAAGACTTTTGAGTTTCCTAATCACTTTATTTTATTTGACTTGTCAAAACAAATTATTGAGACTATTCATTGTATGCCCTAGGACCTTTATTTATTGCCTATTGGTTAATAAACTTTTCTTTTCTTTCCCTTATACATTGCTAATTGCTTTTTAGATTTTTGAATGGCCGTAGACTAGCAAATCGCTATTCATCAACAAAAAAAAAAAATAATGATAATAATAATAAAGAGTTTGTAATGTCTACTATCCAATTAACACTCAAGTTCTTTCATGTGAACCCACCCAAAAAGAAGCTTAAAGTTATTATTTCTTCCACTATCCGGAAGGAGCATGTACTCGTACCATTTGAACATTTTATCATTGCGTTTGCTCAATAGACTCCACAACGTGGCATACTGATTGGATTATCTTGCTTTGTGTTTGACCTCAGCGCACAATGATCTTAGAGAGACACAACATCAGTGATTGAGAATGCAAAAAAAGGAGGTTTGCATTGTCTTGAAATACTTTGCCAAACAGAATCTGCCATGGAGCATGTAGTGAACAAGTGATCCACCAATTTGTTGTGTTCCGAGCGAAACGGACATCGTACTAATATGAATATTCCTCCTCAACAAAGCAATCCGGGACGTAGCTATTCTTCCCAATTACATTTTCCAACATAATACATTTACTTTCCACGGTACTCAATTAACCCACTCGTGTGTGTCTTGGTTTTTCGGTTACCGATTGATTACTCAAAAGCAAACCGATCAATTTAACCGAATACACTCTTTGTGGCTGCAATCAAAAACTACTTGTCCTTGTCATTGGTAATACTTGGCTCATAAATGTATGGAGCGAGTATAGTTTGCTCCTCTCCTTGAGATTGTACGGAATGATTGTGGCATTCGTCAATTTCGGTGTATTTGTTTACCCGACCCGGGCTCGTATTCGGATTTTTATTATTTATGAAATCGGGTGTTTATTAGTAATTTATGTTATATAATTCATTTTGGTATTTAAACATGTTAAAGCATCCTTAAAATACTTAAATTAAGCTTAAAACGTGTTTTTAGAAAGCACATGGACTAAAATTACCAAATCAAGAAACATGATGGAAACCACCTCGTAGCGTCATGCGATGAGGGTTTTCTAGTTGGCCACGCGACGCGACCAAAACCTGCAGCAGATCGGATCAGTTTGGGTCGTGTTTCAGTTCATTTATCTCGTTTTTTACTCGTTTATCCTTTAATCTTCATCCTAATCTCATCCAATGTTCAAATTTTTGGTTCTCTTTCTTAACATATTTTATCATTAATCTATGAATTATATCATCTAATCTAGGATAATTATCATGTTTGAATGTTTATCTTATTCATTTTTGAGTTTTATAAAAAGTAAGTTGATTTGTTGATAAACATTAACCTTAAATCCGATTCCTATATAAACATATCATTCACCATGTTCATTCTCTGCTACACAACTCATAATCCTCACCCTTTTTCACGAATTCAAGTGTTCAAGCAAGGTGTTCTTCAATGTTTGACTTCGGAAAAGTCAAACGGGTCTTTTAATCCACAATCAACTATTTCTTATTCGATTCTTAAGTAATTTGTGAATATTCTCTGATGCAAATCATCTAAGGAACAAAACCCCTCTATGAATTTCGATTATTGGTAGGGTTTTGTCGGTCAATTTTTGCCCGACCCGTTAAGGGTTCATAAAGGGTTGGAAACCGTGTTTTCTCAATTAATACATCTTCAGGTCAAAATCAGCTTTCGGTCCAGAAGACTTTTTATGTTTATTTTCAAGCTTTACATCTGAGGACCAGTACCCGAACTTAGATTCACTGTTCGGATTCTGACCCGCATTAGCTCGCTTAAAATTTTGTGTATTCAATAATTTGAGTTCTATTTATCTGTTTGATGTGATTCAGTGGCGTTATTCTCGGATTTGACTCTAGTTTGTTATCTCAAATTTGCGGGTCTTTTGTGTCGGATTAGTTAGCACGTTAATTTCCTCGTTTATTATTATTTTATTATTATCTTGCCTAAACAATAAAGCTGAGTAATTCACACCCCTCTTTTTCATCTTTTACTTTTTAGGCGTAACATGTATACCATATGCATTAAATTTATTTATTTACATCCATACCTCATCGACCACAATTCAATATTATGTGTTTATGAATTTTGCCCATCGATGACATGCTATATGTTTATGTGTTTATTTTTATTGTTTGGCAGTTGGGCCACATCATCCTCATCGAGTATGCATACCTTACCCCGATAATCCGGCTTTGTGCTAGAGCGAAAGGGTACATATATATTTTATTTGGTAATTGCTATATATCATCAATGTTGTAACAGTTTATTCTCACATATGAATTGGTTGTTTACAATATAATTATACATCTAAACTTGTGTATTGCTCACTCAACTTTTTCTTAATCAAACTTTTTTTTACGTGTGTTACAGGTTTGCTAGTCGAAGATTTTGAAGTTCGAGAAGACATTTAGTTGGATTTAGGTTGTTGAAGAAATAAAAAATTTATTTGAATAATGTTATGGAATTTGTGATGTATTTCGATTATATGAAATTATATAATTAGTTATTGTCATTATTATTAATAGTGTCTTCTGAGCTACTGTGCAACCAGTTGCGCCCCGACATATTTCGTCGTAGGTTGGGGTGTGACAACGATAACCCAAGACCAATTTCACAGGAAGGTGTCTTCCAATCTCCTACAACAATCTAAAACTTTGCAATCTCACCCATGAACACTATAGCGACATCCAACGAGTAGGGGATGGACAAGGTGGCGCTAGCTGGCGCGTGGCTGAATTCTAGCCGTTGAGGCTTTGGGAAATGTGGAACCCCCTGTGACCGTTCGAACCAACTAAATAACACATTTTAATTTTATTTTTAATCTATTTAACAACCATTTTAACTTTAAAAAATTACCCACCATATCTATTTCTCTCTACATTCTTCTAAAAATTTACCTCAATTCTTTTTATACCGTAAAAAATCTACCTCATTTAAAAAAGCAATATGGATCCATGGGGAAATTGTTACCGCCCCTATTTCAGTCATGACAACGCCGTATATATAATGGAGCTTGGCCATAACTTGATTCAAATGCCACCAACATCTCCCGACTTTTGTTTTTCGGAGACGCAAGAGCCTCCTAAAGAAGGAGTTAAGGGAAAACTATCGCACAAAGGATACAAGAAAATCCAATTGAGGTGTCAGGTGGCCATTCAACGAGAGGATTGGGTGGATTGAGCGGAGTGGTCGAGGCGGACGCTCCGAACGAAGAGCAAATCCTTGGACGCCAGATGAGAAAACGATTTTTGTCTTGCTTGGGTTGAAGTATCTTAAGATCGTAAATGTTGTATTTTATCTCACTTTCTTTTTTGGTTTCGTATCAAATTTTATAATTTATTTTTAACATGTGTTAATTATTTATTTATTTGTAGCGGAAATCCAAATTATTTTGGACTAATGTCCGAGAGTTGTTCAACTCGTTGGTGGAAAGTACAACACGTATGTTGATATGATACGGGGTGGTGGTCCGAAAGTTGCAAATTTATCAGACACTATTTATGAATCTACATAATAGAGGCAGTCGTCGAATGCGACCGAGTGGGGTGATGATCTTCAAGTTTATTTATTCATATGCGAAGAATAGAAAGCCTAGGTGTTCAATAAGCATGGGATGGTAAAAATGTTTGACGAGGACTACTTTTGGAAGCTACTCAGGTCGTTCTCTAATGGTTCGAGATAATTACATCGTATTTGTCTCCTTAAGTAGATCAAATGCTCATACAGGGATCGACTTAGATATGGTCGGGCAAGAAGATGCACCACAAGTCCCACGTCGACCACTCAGGGACCGAGTAAAAAAACAATTAATGATGCATGTTGATTCAGATTTTAGCGTTGACACCCATAAAATATTGAGTAGTATCGTCACAACGGCGGAGGCGAAATTTGATAAACAAATGTTGAGGAACTTGGACTTTCTTACCAAGGACTTCAACAACCTAGATACGAGTCGTCGACTGTTTTTTTAAAAAACAATAGGAGTTTTTCAAAAGGAAAATGGAAAAAGTTCAAAGAGTTAGGAAATAATTTTGTATTTTTATGTATTTTTTTTATGATGTTTAATGTTTATCTTTTATTAGAAAAACGATCTTTTAATTAATATTCTTGTTTTACATTTTCAAATAAAAAAGAAGAAGAAAAAGAAAATGTGGATGAAGTGTTCGTTTACCTGAACCACAACAGGTTCCGGTGGCATTAATGAGGACTTTATATAGTGTAGAGTTAGCGTTCAGTTAAAACTAAGTGGAACAATATTAGACGATGAAACAATGATCTGAACATTTGTACGACTCTATCCTATCGGTTTATCATTGTGATTCTAATCAAAGTTCAGCTTATTGATCCATCCTCTAATATTCTAGATAGAGTGTGTGGATGCTTGGTTTTAAAAAGCGTGAAGCGCACAAAAGTGACAGGGTAAAAAACTGAGGCGCAAAGCGTGAATCTCAAAAGCGGCGAGCTTTACGTACGTGAGGCGCAAACTGTTCATGTAAAATTTTTTTATGTATCCCATATATTTTTAAACATCACTACCCAATATATAGCTTTATATAGCCTTTATATATGATTTAGTATATAATTTACCTATAAGTTAGGTTCAAAAGCCTAGTGTACAACGCCTGGATGCACAAAAAGTTGTGGTGTACCTGAAGCGTGCGCTTTTTACGCTTTTTTGGGCGCTTTTTGGTGCGCTTTTTGCGCCTATGTTGCGCTTCTTGTACAGAGTGCACCTTATGTACACAAAAGCGATGGAGCCTGCGCCTTAGTGCGCTTTGCGCTTTTTTGCGCTTTAAGCGCGCTTTTTAAAACCAAGAACGGTGGATGAAGCATTAGTTTGCTAAAGCCACCATACTGGTGGATAGAGTATGTGGATGAAGTGTTCTTTTACCTTAAACCATGAGCTGAACATTTGTACATCATTAGCAAAGCCACCATACCTGAATCAAATGACACCTTAAACCATGATGCTCTTCCTCTTTAAATTGTCAATATCCTCAAAAATAGCTTAAATTCTCAAACCCAAAACCCCAAACAAACTCTAACCAATAGCTTAAAAATAAACATTAATCTCAATAGCCAACACTATGCCTTTTAGGCTCAAATGATATGAGTCACCATAGGGGGAAATCAAAAGCCTTATTAAACCAATTGACCAAAAATCCACCTAAACCAACTAATGAAAATTATGATCAGTGGGAATAAGACGATCTTATTGTTTTCTCGTGGCAAAAGCTCTTTACCTTAAAACATATGTTCAAGTCCCTTCATATTTTACCAAATTGGCAACCGCTTTCACTTTACAATTACGAACATTTGGTGGTCAATTTTTGTCCACAAACGAAAAATCAACCAAAACAAACTTGATCTATCTGTTAAAAAATGCGTACTTGTATATTATGGTGTCAATCAAAAAGGGTATTCATGTTAAAGTCCCACAATACGTCATATATACACCACCATGAACTGCGACTTTGTAAGTCCCCCCGGGGCGTCGCCGATCGATACGAGATCCGCACGAGGTCTAGAAGTGCGGAATCCTCCTAGACTCGTTTATTGGTGTAGAAGACGAAGAACACGATTACACACAAACACATACACGAACAAACACACGAACGGGATAAACAAATCTGCAGATCTTTTATAATAATCAAAACCACGTTACATACCGAACATAAACCAAAACATGTCCGACCCGAGGTGAGCTCTACCTCGGGCCGTCCCACATGGCTCTCCCTCTCTGTTTCTCTCTAGACAATTGAACTGTAACACAAATTTCTCTAACTTTCTGGATACCCAAACCTAACCAAGACACGTATATATATATATCGAAACAACTTCGCGGGCTTGGGCTTGGGCCAGTAGGCGAAGTTGTTCTAACTTCGCCTAAGGCAGAAGTTGTTACAACTTCGCCTACGGCAGAAGTTGTTCTAACTTCGTACTTCGTTTCCGCTGATCAGAATTGCATAGCGACGGTCATAAAATGCACCAACAGACTCTCCTTTGACCGTTGCTCTCAATTCTAACAAACACAAAAGATCATCTGTTACAAAACATGCACCAACAGACTCCCTCTTAACTGATGATCTTCTGTTTGCTCTTCAACCAGCCGTGTCTGAAACTGTCGTGTAGCTTCACAAATCTACCAATCACCCAGCGTCTTCCATATCAGATCTCCCCTTCAGTGTAAGCTTCTCCGACTAAATAGATTGAGGTCTTTGAAATGCATGCATCCCCGTGCCTAATTGATCATCTCAACCAATCACGTGAGTCCTTCTGACTTCACAACACGTGAAGTTCTTCTAACTTCACCAACACGTCGGAATTGTATAGTAAGATAAGGTTCAATCTTCAACTACTCAACATCAAGTGATCTATTTCATCACAAAACCACCTTGACAGAATCTAACACACATGACCATTAATTAATCCGAAGCATCTTCGATCACCAGGGATAACGATCAAGAACATTAACACTTTAATTCCCGATTAAATCCAACTTGTTCCAAAATTGTAACATGATCCAATTCTCGAACGCCTTGAAAATAACATAAATAATATGCTCTGACCGCAATCCAGTAATGACAAACCACGTTTATTGCTCTGATACCCCTTGTAAGTCCCCCTGGGGCGTCGCCGATCGATACGAGATCCGCACGAGGTCTAGGAGTGCGGAATCCTCCTAGACTCGTTTATTGGTGTAGAAGACGAAGAACACGATTACACACAAACACATACACGAACAAACACACGAACGGGATAAACAAATCTGCAGATCTTTTATAATAATCAAAACCACGTTACATACCGAACATAAACCAAAACATGTCCGACCCGAGGTGAGCTCTACCTCGGGCCGTCCCACACGGCTCTCCCTCTCTGTTTCTCTCTAGACAATTGAACTGTAACACAAATCTCTCTAACTTTCTGGATACCCAAACCTAACCAAGACACGTATATATATATATCGAAACAACTTCGCGGGCTTGGGCTTAGGCCAGTAGGCGAAGTTGTTCTAACTTCGCTTATGGCAGAAGTTGTTACAACTTCGCCTACGGCGAAGTTGTTACAACTTCACCTATGGCGAAGTTGTTCTAACTTCGTACTTCGTTTCCGCTGATCAGAATTGCATAGCGACGGTCACAAAATGCACCAACAGACTCTCATTTGACCGTTGTTCTCAATTCTAACAAACACAAAAGATCATCTGTTACAAAACATGCACCAACAGACTTCCTTGAAACCAAAGCTGACTTCCAACTTAGTGGTGAGGAAGGAAAAGTACATGGCACTCTAAGTTGGCTTAAATGGGTTCCAAAATGGGCATCTTCATCCGAAGAAATCAATCATGGTACCGAAAATGAGTCACCAAACCCATAATACTTTGGTTAGCCAACAAACAACACCAGAATCCGAAATAACTCATGCCCCAACATCCGATGTAAGCAATTCTAAATTGTCTTAAAATATAACAAATGAAGGTATTAATGTTGGTAATGAAAATACTTATATATCTAACAACCATGAAATAGAGGTAGAACAAACAATGCGGGGGGGATGAGAAGAACCAATTTATGAAGAAATTAGACAAGAAGAAACCATCAAGAGATATGTTCTTCCACCAAGAGTTAATAAATGAATTCCAACAAAGCGGTTCTCCCTAGAAAAACATTCTAAATCCTCTAGGTATCCCAAGGCTAATATAGCTTAAGGAAACCTATCCAAGAAGCCCATGACTTTACATCTTCCCATTATACCGAACAAATTCCAACCTCGTGGAACAAGCCCTAGAATCAAAGTATTGAAAGCATGCAGTGCATACATAAATGAAGGCATTAATGAAAAAACAAAACGTGGGAAAAATTGTGATCTTCCTTTTAGAAAGAAACCATTAGGATGCCGCTAATTAGTTTTACAATCAAACACACACCAAGTAGAACTATTGAATGAAATAAAGCATGGTAGTGGCTAAAGGCTCCGAGATTGACTACTTAGAAACGTTCTCTCTAGTAGCCAAATGTGACACAATTCGAGTTCTTTTTTCAATTGTTTCAAGTGAAGGATGACATCTTCATCAATTCGATGTTATAAATGTCTTCCTATGCGAGGAATTGGAAGAAAAAGATTATATGGAATCTTTACCAGGGTTCTCAAAAATTTCAATACAAAAGAAGTATGTTAGTTAAAAAAATCTATCTACGGGTTGAAACAATCTCCTCATGCGTGGTTAATCAAATTCACTTTAGCAATGATGAAATATGGATACCAACAAGTTAACTCCGTTCATACATTTTTTATTAAATGACGAGGTAAAATTGTGACTTGTTTAATTATTGTTGATACAACAGTTATCGTCTCGTTCTTTGTTAATCATATTTTGTAGTAGATCTAATGTAGGTTTTGTTTTGTAATTATGCAAAGTATATTCACTATCTTTGTATAGCGAATGTAAACAATGTTGGTCCTCATTCGTTAGGGGATGTTAACGAATGAGAAGTTTAATGTATAAGGCCATTCGCTAAGGGATGTCTAGCGAATGCCGTGGCGAATGTGGCTCATTCACTATGTCTGCATAACAAATGAGACATTCTCGTATATATACCCCATGTATCTATTTCATAATTAACAGTTATGACTTATCGATTTCCCTCTCGTTACTCTGCCAAATTTGCCTCTCAATACAACAAGGCACACGCATCTGTTTCATGTATTGATCCATTGCTAGCCGGATGTAGAGGGGATTTTGATCAGTGCATAATTATGTTGCAGTTTGCCGTGGTAGCTTTGGTGCTCAGCAAGCCATTAAACTTCTCTGAAATGGTGTTTTATCACTTAAAAGAGAATTGCACCACGAAGACACATAAGTTTCTAATGTACCTGAGATTTCTTCAAATGATTATTGATCATGTAGAGCTGAACTTGCCGAAAGATCCAACTATGACTGTTGATCATATTATCTTAGAAAATATGAATGAAGACATGATGAGAAGACTTCTAACATATAGAGGTCATACTGAGCAGACAAGGCCAAAGTATAAGAGATTGATTAGGCACTTGGCAAGTGAAATACATTAAGCACCACCTAACGATCGTTAGATTCATGATGATTCAAATTCTGAACGCGAAAATGGTGAGGGTCATGGTGGTGATGGTCAAGATGGTAATGGTGGTGGCCTGGTTGATGATGGTGGTGATAAGGCATGAAAGCGCAAAGAAAAGGGTAAAGAAATTACGGTTGATAAGCCCAAGCCGAAGTGAACCAGAAGTGGTTCTGGTGTAATTATACAAGATCCAGAACAAGTGGTTTCAAGTTCTGTACCTGCTGTGGTTGTTTCAATTTCTGTATCGTTTACTGTTTCTACTACAATAGTATGTATTCTTCCTCCACCGGTAGTTACTGTTGGTGCATAAATGTCAGTAGTTCATAGTCTAGTGTCTGTAATCGAGTCTGTAATGTTATTTATGTTTTTGTTTAAAGCGAAGTTGTTAACAAGTTCGCCTAGGCGAACTTGTTGAACAAGCGAAGTTATGGACAACTTGGCCTGAACATATCAGGCGAAGTTGTCGTGTATTTATATATAGGTTACGGATTGTTTTGTAACGAGTTTTTTAGTGAATCGTGTGATAGTTGTTAGCAGTTTTGGTTAACGAGTCTGTAATAGTGATATCGTATCACGTGTTCGGTTATCAATATAACGTGTTCGTTTATCATATCGTGTTTGTTTGATTTGCTTTCTACACTCGTAACGATCTACGCAGGGATTCCGCACCTGAGTAGACCGCGATATCTCGTGTGATCCGTTCAGGGAACCTTTCGATGCATTGGGATCATCGTCTCTATCATTTCTCTTCTTCGTCCTTAACTCGTCGCCTCTACAGCCTGTCTCCCCCTGAGATGCCAAGAACTACTCAAGCTCTTGGGACTTTCCACAGCTCAGGGGGAGTCTGCGGGTGCAGTTGGTGGTGATGAGGTGGTGATGGTTGATGATGATGATGATGTGATAGATGCGTTGAAAGAATTGAATGATGATATGCTAGAAGATGATGATATGTTTGATGATGATGTGCTGCCGATTGAGGAGATTGAGAAGATTGGCGCACAAATTGTGATTGGAGATGAGATTGAAGAGGGTGAGATAGTAGAAGAAAATGTTGAACACGAGATCCCAGATGTTGAGAAAGCCGATATTGGTACTGAGATGGAGAATGATGAGACAGAGTGGGAGGAGCAGCCTAGGTGGAAAGAAGGATATGCTCATTGGTTTATTAAGACTAAAAAGCCTGCTGTTCCAACCATGTTCAAGCAGAATTATAATATCAAAGGCTATGCTGAAGCGAAGAAAGGGATTATTTGCTGGATCTATGATGAGCAGTTGAAGCTCTTTGTGCTCAAACGGTATGACGGCGTTCAGTATTTTAAAAGAATGTTAAGGTCATTGAATACACTGCCGGAATGTGAAGTGAAAGACTTAGCCAGATTGGGGTTAATCAATCGAAGTGGCGATAATATGGCTAGAGTCATTGAGAAAATTGTTTGGAGAGAGAGTATAAAAGAGAAGAAGTTTGAGCTGTTGAAGCCTCAAAAGGGAAAACTTGTTGAGGACAAGGATAGAGGTCTAAGAACTGATGGAAAACCTTGGATGGTAATGAAGTATAAACCGATCCGGTGCCTGAAAGAAGTACCGATGAAGCTAATGCCCAAGGATGTGCTTAAAGACCTAAAGTGGTGGTACGTGGATTGTGAGACAGCAGAGGCGGTGATGGAAGACGAGGATGAACAAGAGCTCCTTAGAGTTTACGATCCGACGCATTTGGTAAACTTATCGCAAGCTGATCTGAAGGTGCTTAATGAGAAGAAAATCTTTTATATTCCTGCTTGGAAGGATGAAGCGAGGAAGTATCAAAGAGTCGTGTCAGTTTGTGTTAGAGAAGGAGTGCATGCGTGAAGATACAGGATTACAAGACAAGAGCTTAAAGATCAAGATATGAAGCTACTGCCAAGGGGGAGTCTGTTGGTGCATAAATGTCAGTAGTTCATAGTCTAGTGTCTGTAATCGAGTCTGTAATGTTATTTATGTTTTTGTTTAAAGCGAAGTTGTTAACAAGTTCGCCTAGGCGAACTTGTTGAACAAGCGAAGTTATGGACAACTTCGCCTGAACATATCAGGCGAAGTTTTCGTGTATTTATATATAGGTTACGGATTGTTTTGTAACGAGTTTTTTAGTGAATCGTGTGATAGTTGTTAGCAGTTTTGGTTAACGAGTCTGTAATAGTGATATCGTATCACGTGTTCGGTTATCAATATAACGTGTTCGTTTATCGTATCGTGTTTGTTTGATTTGCTTTCTACACTCGTAACGATCTACGCAGGGATTCCGCACCTGAGTAGACCACGATATCTCGTGTGATCCGTTCAAGGAACCTACAATTGGTATCAGAGCTTTTGCTCGATTGTGTGGTTCGGGATATTCACGCGGGTGTAGAATTCGTCCCGTTTCGACTATTCGCGGGACGTGTTTTCTGTGTTTTTGATCATTCTTACCTCCTACCACCGTGTTCAAGCCTTTACACCGTCAAAAACCTCGTTAAAATCCGATTTACAGATCTGCAGAAACTTCGTGTTCATCAGGCGAAGTTGCCGTCACTGTGCGTAGGGTTTCGGCGAAGATATAAGGTTAAGCGAAGTTATCCACAACTTCGCCTACCTTCTCAAGTTCGCCTAATTCAAGCGAAGTTCTCTACAACTTCGCCTACCTCTTAAGTTCGCTTACCTCAAGCGAAGTTAAAAATCAGCGAAGTTAATCAGCAGTGTTCGTCAGCGAAGTTCTCTACAACTTCGCCTACTTCAAGCGAAGTTATCCGTAACTTCGCCTTCGGTACTTAAAAAAAAAATTTCTTAATTTTTCAGGTTTCTTACTCTTCGGGAAAGATGTCGTCGATCAACATCTCTGAGTTAGTGAAGATGGAAGTTGAAGCAAGGTCAGCTACCAAGGCCCCAAGATTGCTGAAGGGAACCGATTTCGTTGCATGGAAGGATCGGTTCATACAATACGTCAAATACCAGGATGCGAAGATGTGGGTATGCATCTAGGATGGGTATATTCCACCAGTTATGGAGTATGAAGGTCGGGATCAAATTAAAAAGTATAGTAAAATGGAAGAGGAAGAGAAAAAGATGTATGAGGCCGAGAGCAAGGCTCATGCTGCAATTACTATGGCTCTTCCTCAAGAGATCCTTCATACGTTCAGAAAGTATACATCAGCAAGAGAGCTTTGGGAAGCTCTTGAGAACAGATTTGAAGGGAATGTAGGAATTCGTGCTTCAAAGATAAAATTGCTCAAAACCCAGTTCTCAGTCTTCAAGTATTTGAAGAATGAATCCTTAGATGATATTATCACTCGATATTACCATCTGATGACTGAATTGAGCAACTATTCCATTTCCTACCGAGAAGAAGAAATAGTTGAGAAGCTTCTAGATGCTCTCCCACCAAAATGGGAGATGTACACTGTGCTGATGAGGGAAGACAAGGACTTTCCCACATATGATCTTGAAACGGCAGTCAACAAGCTCAGAACCTTTGAGCTTAACATGGTCAGAAAAGAGACACCTATGGATCTGGTTCAAGATCCAGGTATGTATGGAGCTAAAGTCAACACTAGCTCAGGATCGAAGACTGAATCGGCTGCCTACTACACAAAGGGAGAGTCGGGCCCCAACTCATCACATGAGGGGCATGTGTCAGTTAACACAAATGGGGATGTTTGCTATGTAGCAACTGGATCGAGTGGTTCTCAACCCCAGGTAAGCAAGAGTAGTTGCTCTCCAAGTTCCCCCAACAACAACTACTCCAAGATGCCTATGAGTGTCAAGTCTGCTGAAGAGCAGTTTGGTCTCTATGCTTCTTTCATTGCTTCCTATGAGAACTACATTCAAGGGAAGATTGTTGATCCAGCTATGTTGGATGAAGATTACGATCAGATTGATGCTGACGATATGGAAGAAATGGATTTACAATGGCAAATGGCCATGATCGTGAGAAGAGTAAAGAGGTTTATGAGAAAGACGGGAAGGAAGTTTGTCGGTGGAAAGCCGGGGTTTGACAAGGCAAAGGTGAGATGCTACAATTGTCAACAAAACGGTCACTTTGCAAAAGAATGCAGGAATGAGCGTGTGTAACGAAGTCAGGGTAGGTCTCCACAGCAAAGTGAGGGTAGAAAAGATTACAGTGCCATGATGTCTAGAGCAGATGGAGAATACAACTGGAACCTGCTTTCTAAAGAAACTTTTGAGCAGGCAAATTTGGCAAAGGTAGAAACTGAAGAAAGTGAGAAGGTTACCGGAGAGGAAAAAGCTCTAATGGCAGACGTTAATGACCAGCTCTCCGAGGTAAGTTCTAAACCAACTTGTTCAAAATGTGAGAACTTGTCTGAGCAACTAGCAACCATAACCGATCAGTATGTTAGGTTGGATGCTGAATTTAAAACCTTAAAAGAAGATCATCACTTTATTAAATCAAGAGAAAATAATTATAAAATTAAAATAAAAGCTTGTAAAAAGGATGTTAAAAGTCTAAAAACAAAACTTGCTGAAAAAATTGAAGTGATTGATTTAAGTTATGAAGTTTTGGAAGAAAAGACCAAACTAATTGCTGAGAGAGAAAAACAGATTGCTGACCACCAGGTGAAAGTGGTGGAACTGAATCGAAAACTGGAGCAGTTCAGAAATTCTTCTGCTATTCTTGATCACCTTGTTAGTGATCAAGGTTCCTCTGCTAAGAGAGGAGGAATCGGTTATCATGAGGTTCCACCACCGTACAATCACAATTACACTTTTAACCCTAGTGTTCAGAAATCTGTTGATTTTGAGGTTGCTCAGACAGTGCCAATTAAAGTAACTGTTAAAGAACCAAATGTTAGTAGAGGCGAAACAAGTTCGCCTGTTTCAAGTGCTGAAATTTCTGATCAAAGTCCAGTCTCGTCAGATTCGGACAAGTCATCCGAGTCTGGTAAGGCAAAAGAGGAGGTTGTGTTACCCAAGAGTGGAGAAAAAGATAAAACGAATAAAAGGAGTACTCCACTAAACCCGTACGTCCCACCATATGTGAGACGAACGGGCGGTAATATAGCCTCGACATCTAAAACACCGGTTGATAAAAAAGTTGAGCATAGGTGTTGTTTTAGATGTAATCAATTAGGACATCTTGTTGCAAATTGCCCTCTGAAGCAGCGATTCAGAGGTGTAAGGCCTACTAAAGCTGAGAATAAACCTAATAGTAATTATCATACTGCTAAAAATGAAAACCACTTAAAATTCAAACATGTGAATAATTCAGGTTTTCATAGAAACAAATCTCAGTTTTACACTGCTAATAACCAAACCACAAGCTATAATTCTTTCAATTCTCAAAGGTTTGGAAGGCCTCATAATCAATCTTCAATGAGATATCCTAATGGGACTTACAGGAATTACCGAGATACTAACTTTGGAAAGCCAAAGTTTGGGATGTATAGATCCAAGACCAATTGGTCTTGGATCCCTAAATTCTAATCTTTTGCTTTATTGTGCAGGAACAGTTGAACAGGGCTGCCAACAATCTTTGGGTTGTAGATAGCGGCTGTTCCCGGCACATGACGGGTAACAAATACTTGTTACACGATTTAAAACCTGTTCAAGGAGGGAGAGTGAGCTTTGCCGGTGAAAGTGGTGGCAAGATTACTGGAATGGGAACGGTGTCAAACGGAAAGATGACTTTGGAGAAGGTTAACTTTGTAGAAGAATTGAAGCACAATCTGCTGAGTGTGTAGCAGATCTGTGATAAGGAGTACACCGTTCACTTTACAAAGAATGAGGCGATCGTGTTGAAACCTGGTTTTCAGATACCAGAGGAGTGGATTTTGATGAAGGCTCCACGTGAAAGAAATACATATATTATGGATATGAGATCAACTGAAATGGCCACGGCAGAATCATGCCTTATGACGAAAGCGAGTGAATCAGAGTCCGAATTGTGGCATAGGAGAATGGGACACATTCATCTTCGGAAGATGAACCACATTGTCAGGAATGAGCTTGTGCTGGGCGTTCCCTTGAAGAATTTCAATTTTGAAGATAAATGTATAGCGTGCAAGAAGGGAAAGCAGCACAAGAAATCCCATCTCACCAAGAAAGTCAATTCAATTGCCAGTACTCTGGAGTTGCTTCACATGGATCTCTTCGGTCCCGTGAATGCAAAAAGTCTAGGAGGAACTTCTTATTGCTTGGTGATCACTGATGACTACTCACGATATTCGTGGGTGTATTTTCTGAAATCAAAAGACGAAACGGCTCAAATGGTGAAGAATTTGATTACCAAAGTTGAGAACGTTATGGATAAAAGGGTTAAGTTCATCAGGAGTGACAATGGAACGGAGTTCAAGTATTTTGAGATGGAGATCTTCTGCCTTCAGAGAGGGATTGAACACAAATACAGCGCTCCGTATACACCGCAACAGAATGGAGTGGCTGAAAGGAAGAATAGAACATTAATTGAAGGAGCCAGAACTATGCTGGCTGATTCGAAGCTTCCTGTGGTGTTTTGGGCTGAAGCTGTTGCTACAGCCTGTTATGTTCTGAATAGAGTCTTAACTGTTAAAAGACTTGGTAAAACGTGTTATGAGCTTATGCATGGGAGAAAGCCCAACTTGAGTGGTCTTGAACCATTCGGGTCCCCTTGTTCGATTTTGAAGACAAATTCTAAATTTGGTGAAGTAGCCGATGAAGGAATCTTAGTCGGTTATGTTGTTGGGACTCCCAATAGACGTGTCTTCAATACATCGACCAGCAAGGTTGAGGTGGTGTGTAACACCGATATCACAAGTTACCAACCGCCAAAACCAAGCAACGGACCTGCTGAGTTTTTCGACTATGTTAAACTTTTTAAGTCTTTTAACATACCGTATTTGGATATTGCTGAAGAAGAAGAGAGAGTTGCTACGAAGATGATCCTTGATGAGGAAGAAAATCTATTGCAAAGACAGCTGATCGACAAATGTCAACCTTCCTCATCAAATGCTGTCGATACCCCTGCTGCCTCGACTGAAGAAGAATTTTTCAATCCATTTCACTCTCAGCATGAAACAACCATTGACGAGCTCTCTTCTAACTTGGAAGACAATTTGCATGTCGGTTCTGTTCCGACCACGAGGATTCATAAAGATCACCCTTTGGAGAATGTGATTGGTGATGTGTCCTCCGGTGTACAAACAAGACGTAGCTTGAATGAGCACACCTGTGTTTACACAAGCATCAAGGAAACAGGGATAATCAACGAATGCTTGTACACCTGCTTTATCAGCCAGATTGAGCCGAAGAATTATCAAATGGCTTTAAAGGACAGCTCGTGGGTCGAAGCCATGCAAGAAGAGTTGGCTCAGTTCAAGAAAATGGAAGTATGGGATTTGGTTGAAAAACCGAAGAATGTGCATGCGATAGGCACAAAATGGGTGTTTAAGTGCAAGAGAGATGAGAAAGGGATTATCATAAGAAACAAGGCGAGGCTAGTTGTGAAAGGATTTAATCAACAAGAGGGGATTGACTACAATGAAGTGTTCGCTCCTGTCGCAAGGTTGGAAGCCATTAGATTGTTTTTGGCGTTCGCTGCTTATAAGAAGATGAAGGTATTTCAGTTGGATGTGAAGAGTGCGTTTCTGAATGGGAAAGTTGATGAGGTAGTGTATGTTGAGCAACCTCCGGGTTTTCCTGACCCAGACTTTCCTGATCACGTGTACAAGTTAAGAAAGGCATTGTATGGACTACATCAGGCACCTCGTGCCTGGTATTCAACTTTATCAGATTACTTGCTTGAAAATGGTTTTGAAAGAGGGAAAATTGATAGCACGTTGTTCGTTAAGAGAGAAGGAAGCGACTTCCTGCTGGTGCAAGTCTACGTGGATGACATTATCTTTGCTGCATCTAAAGTCTCCATGTGTCAAGAGTTTGAGGACGTCATGAAGAAAAGGTTTGAAATGAGTGCTATGGGTGAACTAACTTTCTTTTTAGGATTGCAGGTTGATCAGAAGAAGGATGGGATGTTCATTCATCAGACCAAGTATGTCCATGATGTGCTCAAACGCTTCAAGATGGAGGACAGCACTCCATTCGACACTCCTATCTGCGTCAATCACAAATTGGGTGCTGAGTCAGACGGTGATGAAGATGTGGACCAACTCAGTATCGGGCTATTATTGGTTCTTTAATGTACTTAACTGCTTCTAGGCCTGATATAATGTTTGCTGTTTGTCTTTGTGCTCGTTTTCAGGCAAACCCAAAGGAATCTCACATGAAGGGTGTGAAGAGGATCTTGCGGTATCTCAAGGGCAGACCGAAGCTGGGGTTGTGGTACCCGAGAGGAGGAGACTTGGAGCTAGTCGCTTACACAGATTCTGATTATGGAGGGTGCAATCAGAGTCGGAAGTCAACAACTGGAGGATGTCAGTTTCTTGGTAGCAGATTGGTGTCGTGGCAATGCAAGAAACAGACTTCGGTCGCAATTTCAACCTGTGAAGCAGAATACATGGCAGCCTCCAACTGCTGCTCCCAGGTTCTTTGGATTCAACAACAATTGCGCGACTATGGTCTGAATTTCTTACTTACACCTATTTGCATTGATAACACAGCTGTTATCTCAGTAACTAACAATCCCGTGAAGCATAGTAAAACTAAACATATTGACATACGTCATCATTTTATACGGGATTGTGCTGAGAAGAAACTGATAGTGCTTGAAAAGGTGGATACGCTTGATAATTTCGCTGATCTTTATACTAAAGCGTTTGAAAAAACGAGATTTCAAAACCTTATTGAGTTGAATGGGATGATCAATCCCGAGTAACCATGTTTTTCAAGTTATATTAAAAAAAAATAAAAAAAAAATCACTATCGCTTAAAAGTATGTCGGTTACCACAGTTTGAAGGACATGTCTTCGGATATGTTTTGGTCCTCATTTTCTACTTGTAGATTTTGAGGATAGCCATTAACCAGATGACTGAAAGTGACCGGGGCGGTTTATGATGAGTTTTCATTTTTTCGCTTAAAATTAGTCGATCATACTTGGTTAGAGGGACACATACTTGTATGTGGTCGGTCCAGCTGATCCATTGGATCTTCGGGATAGCCGTTTACCTGAAGACTTTGTTTTGGTCGGGGCGATTAATGTTAAAATTTTTTTTAGGGAAATGAAATTATTTTTCAAGTCTACTAGTTCGTAAGAAGTTCGTTAGCTATGTTTAACAGAAAATTGATCTAACCTTGGAAAATGATAGATAAACTGATTCTGTGTGCTTAACTAGTGAAGTTATTAGGCTTAAAAGGCTTTAGGACAGTCATTGTATGTCATGGTAACTTTTTATGGTGCGTAAAAGTATATGTGATACAAACTAAAACTACTTGATTTTACGTGGAAACTCCTTACGAGTTCTGCATGTCTTCATATATATCTTTCCGAATGATAGGCAGAAAAGCGATTACCCAGTCATACACGAGCCCGTAAGTGTTCTGATTCCCTTAAAGATAGCGTTTCAAGAAACTGCAGTGATCCAGATTCGGGACTTGCAGTTGGTTACTACTCTGAAGTCTATGTAAATGTTTATCATAAAAAAAAAAAATACTTATGAGTTATTGAAACATTTTAGAGTTCAACATATCAAGACTTCTTACTCATGGAGTAAGAAAGAGAAAGGGAAGGAGATGAAGAGTACTTACTAACTTAATCAGACACTAAGGGTCGAAGTCAATTCGGGGTGACTTGGGGAAAGCCAAATACGCTTTGAGAATAGATAGGAGGCATCATAATCTCTGAGTTGTTGCCCACTTAAATTTTGAGCATAATTGAATCTAACTCGTATCACAGAAACGATGAAAACCATCTTAAGTTATTTACCTGCTTACAACCTGTCTCTATATGTCATAATACAGCTAAACACGGATCTATGTGACAGTCACGTTGTTAGTATGATTCCTGTTCGGATCTTTTCTAAAAACGTAGAAGTCCCTATCGAGACTGAAATTTGATCCCTTATACTTTAAGTTTAAAAGTTTCTTGTACTTAGTTAGTTTTATGATTTTATAACTGGTTACTTGGATTTGAACGTGTCATTTAATTCTTAAAGGGAAGTTTTAGAACTTAATTGCAAAATTTTCGAATTATAAGGGTTGATTTTGTAAATATAGGCGATGTTGTTAAACAGGCGAACTTGTGAATAACTTCGCCTAGGCGAAGTTAACCGTAACTTCGCCTGTATAACTTCGCCCCTATATAAGGATTTTCAAGAGTCAAACAGTTCATTATTCTCAACTCAGCGAACTTATATCCTCCGTTTTCACAGCGAACTTATATACAGATCCATACTTGTTTTCTTTCTTCGTTCTCAAACCGATTTAAAGGTTGGTTGGGTTATTACATCGTATTATCCGTTCATTGATGTTAATCTAAGGTTGTTTCGACAACCGGGTAATAACCTCGGACGACCGATCCTTAAACCCGATTTCAAAACTTGTTTTCACGTGGTCATGTACAACCTGGTCGTTTAGTTATCCTTAATATCATGTGTTTTAGCCTCCTCAATCGTCAAAACTAATCGAAACATCGGATTTTCGAGTTTGAATCAAACTCACTGTCGCCGATTCAGATTCGGGCGAAGTTATCCGTAACTTCGCCTGATGCTCAACTTCGCCTGAAGTCTAAACTTCGCCTGAGGCGATGTTGTGGTGAGGCGAACTTAAAGATGAAGCGAAGTTGTTCCCAACTTCGCCCCAACTTTAACTTCGCCTGGATCCTTTTAACTTAACAATTATTAGATGAACTTAAAGATGAAGCGAAGTTGTTCCCAACTTCGCCTCACCTTTAACTTCGCCTATACAGTTTTTATCACAACTTCGCTCATGGTAACAAGCGAACTTGTGTTGTGTCTTAATGTTTATCTAACTTGGTTCGTTTGTTGCAGATATGGCTGCTGTTGCTGGTGCTGGAGGTGCTGGAGGAGATGACGGAGGAGACAATCAGAGGCAATTCTTCCCGGGTCACAATATGTTCATCACCTTAGACCCGGAAGTGAGTGGTGTGGAGGATTATCGCGAGATAATCACATTCCTCCTACGCTCGAGGATATTCCACGCAATCACGACGACACTGCCGATATCCTTACCCAATATCGAGGACTTCTGGCAGACGGTGGAGTACGATTGTCGTGTTGAGCCCCCGGTTATGAGAGCAACAGTCAATAATCAAGAAGTTCAGTTCTCATCTGAACAAATACGAGTGGCGTTATGTTTTGGAGAGGAGACTCGGAACGACCCTACGGAGTTTGTGGCTCCGTTTCGTGATGGAGCATTTCTAAGAATGGGCTATTCTGGTCCATTGGGCGATACCCAGAGACGGAAGGGGTTCCTGCTCGATCAGTGGCGCTTCCTCATGCACGTTATGATTGTGTGTATGTCTGGGAGGAAGGCGGGCACTGACGGTATGGGTGCGACCATGTAGTCCGCAATGACTGCACTGACCTATAACAAACGTTATTGCTTCAGTCAGATGGTCTTTTACGAGATCGATAGACAGAGGAGGGCGATGGCTCGTGAGCGGTTCATAATGTATCCAAGATTCATCCAGATGATCTTGAACTATGTGGCTCCAAATTTGCCACAACGACGCCCGATAAGATACGTGGAGAATGTGAGCAAACGTATCTTTGCTCAATGCCGTACTTCGAGTGCGAGGAGCAAGCCTGAACGTCGTCCAAGGCATACTCCACTCTTTGGGCTCTTAATAAACCCGGGGTATGTGCCAGCTCGGGGGGACGAGTTCAGAGACCCTCAACCACAACAGGCAGGAGCAACTTGAGATGTACCTACTGTGCCTGTTGTATCGGCTGAGGAGGATGTTGACCTTGATGCTGCATTTGGCGGCTAAGGATTCTTCGACATGGATCGTTTTGATCCATATGACGAAGTGCAGGTCTCTGCTGCACAGGTTTGGGAATTGATTGTAACTAGAGCAGCTACGACGGTGGCTGACTCAGATCTTGATGACGTTATGGATGAGGCGAGAAGGATGTTGGTGACTAGAGAGAGGACGTTGGGGAAGAGGAAGAGGACAGTGGATGATAGTGAATCAGAAGAAGAGGAAGAAGATATCCACAAGTTGATTAGACGTTCAAGACGTGAAAGGACAGGTGCTGGTATGGGAGCTGGAGAGACTTCACGAGTTATACGTTTTGCTCCATCCGTACTGTCAGGTATGTCGATTGTTCATACTTCTATACAGGTTACAAGCGCCGCAGATGTTCCTGTGGTGGCTACATCAGCTGTCGGCATCCCATCCATCACACTACAGACGACGACTCCGGAGATTGTGTCGTTACCACCTCCAACGCTTACTCCTTCAGAGGTGGTGGCACGGTTTGTAGAGTCGACGGTCGTCGCAACTGCAGGGTTGTCGGTCACGATACCACCTGCGGTTACGTCCACAAATGCTTCTGAAGTCCCGATTACATTCGAGATCCCTCCTCAGTATACTCAAGACACATCTAACATGAGGTTTGATTTCGATGCAACCCTCTCAGACTCGGAGAGAATAGCCGCACTTGAGCGGGTCGTGGCAGAGCAATCGAGGATAAACTTTATCCAGACCCAGGCTATTCAGCGCCTTGTAGCAGAGAATCAATTAAAGTCGTCCCTCCTGGTTGAACATGGGCGTATTATAGATGCTATGAAGGAGTTCTTGGCATCTCAGGGGGAGACAGGCTGTAGAGGCGACGAGTTAAGGACGAAGAAGAGAAATGATAGAGACGATGATCCCAACGCACCGAAAGGTGCAGGTGGTGAGTTGCCAAGAACTACTCAAGCTCTTGGGACTTCCACAGCTCAGGGGGAGTCTGCGGGTGCAGTTGGTGGTGATGAGGTGGTGATGGTTGATGATGATGATGATGTGATAGATGCGTTGAAAGAATTGAATGATGATATGCAAGAAGATGATGATATGTTTGATGATGATGTGCTGCCGATTGAGGAGATTGAGAAGATTGGCGCACAAATTGTGATTGAAGATGAGATTGAAGAGGGTGAGATAGTAGAAGAAAATGTTGAACACGAGATCCCAGATGTTGAGAAAGCCGATATTGGTACTGAGATGGAGAATGATGAGACAGAGTGGGAGGAGCAGCCTAGGTGGAAAGAAGGATATGCTCATTGGTTTATTAAGATTAAAAGCCTGCTGTTCCAACCATGTTCAAGAAGAATTATAATATCAAAGGCTATGCTGAAGCGAAGAAAGGGATTATTTACTGGATCTATGATGAGCAGTTGAAGCTCTTTGTGCTCAAACGGTATGACGGCGTTCAGTATTTTAAAAGAATGTTAAGGTCGTTGAATACACTGCCGGAATGTGAAGTGAAAGACTTAGCCAGATTGGGGTTAATCAATCGAAGTGGCGATAATATGGCTAGAGTCATTGAGAAAATTGTTTGGAGAGAGAGTATAAAAGAGAAGAAGTTTGAGCTGTTGAAGCCTCAAAAGGGAAAACTTGTTGAGGACAAGGATAGAGGTCTAAGAACTGATGGAAAACCTTGGATGGTAATGAAGAATAAACCGATCCGGTGCCTGAAAGAAGTACCGATGAAGCTAATGCCCAAGGATGTGCTTAAAGACCTAAAGTGGTGGTACGTGGATTGTGAGACAGCAGAGGCGGTGATGGAAGACGAGGATGAACAAGAGCTCCTTAGAGTTTACGATCCGATGCATTTGGTAAACTTATCGCAAGCTGATCTGAAGGTGCTTAATGAGAAGAAAATCTTTTATATTCCTGCTTGGAAGGATGAAGCGAGGAAGTATCAAAGAGTCGTGTCAGTTTGTGTTAGAGAAGGAGTGCATGCGTGAAGATACAGGATTACAAGACAAGAGCTTAAAGATCAAGATATGAAGCTACTGCCAAGGGGGAGTCTGTTGGTGCATAAATGTCAGTAGTTCATAGTCTAGTGTCTGTAATCGAGTCTGTAATGTTATTTATGTTTTTGTTTAAAGCGAAGTTGTTAACAAGTTCGCCTAGGCGAACTTGTTGAACAAGCGAAGTTATGGACAACTTCGCCTGAACATATCAGGCGAAGTTGTCGTGTATTTATATATAGGTTACGGATTGTTTTGTAACGAGTTTTTTAGTGAATCGTGTGATAGTTGTTAGCAGTTTTGGTTAACGAGTCTGTAATAGTGATATCGTATCACGTGTTCGTTTATCGTATCGTGTTTGTTTGATTTGCTTTCTACACTCGTAACGATCTACGCAGGGATTCCGCACCTGAGTAGACCGCGATATCTCGTGTGATCCGTTCAGGGAACCTACAGTTACTAGCTCTCCAAGTACTCCGATGTTAGGACATATATTGTGGTTTATGCTTTGTAATAGCATTTGTGGTTTTGTTTAGTGTTAATCGGGTTTGGCGGGTTTTAGGTTTAGATTGGGCTTAGCCTATGTGGATTGTACTAGCCTATATAAATATATTTTGTCATTGTTTAGGGTTAGACATCACGAAGAACATACTTTTGTAATCGGTTTTGCTAAAGGGACTTAAGTACCGGGGGTTATAATATGTGTGTTTGAAGTCTATATCATGCTCTTTATTCCTTTTTTTTAAATAGTTCTTGAATCACCACCTTGTTAGGTTACGACTAAGAAAGTGTTCACTTGATATTACATTGAAAGATCCTACATCGGGACTTACAATTGGTATCAGAGCCAATAAACCTATTTAGACTCGGTTGTGATATCAAAGATTCAAGAAACTAGAGTTTTTGGACTTTTCGAGGTGCTTGGAGTTTTGAAGATTTTTGTGGTTTTTGGTTGTATTTTGGTTGTTTGATCATTGGAGGCAGTTGTAAATCAAAGAATACGAAGAACATCTTCTTCGTATTTATTGGATCTTGTGATTTGCTGAGTTGGGATAAGATTTAGCAAAGTTCTCTTTGAAATTCAAAATATATCAAGATCCCTTAGAATTCGGAATTTTGACTTATCTCCAAATTTGTTTCTCGGCTTCTTCAGTTCTCGGAAACAAGAAGCTATCGGTCATAACAGGCTCTTAGCCATCAATAGTTCTTGATCAATCAAGTTCTCGGTGATAACTGGTTCTCGATAGCAATAATTTTTTGGTAAAAACAAGTTATTGGTGATTGTGAGGGTTTTCGGCTAACTAACGGAGTACTCGGTGTTATTTTTTATTTTTAGTTTAGTCAAATCTGCAACTATGGAGTCAAAGGATAGCAGTGTCTCCACAAATATTCATCAAGAGCTTGACTCGATGATGGTAACCACGACTCAAATTCTACGGTTGCTGAATGCTGAATGTTATGACCAGTGGAAGTTTTGGTTTGAGAAATACATGAGAATGAAGGACTCCAAGGCTTGGAGGGGTATTCTAAGGGGTCCTACCATTATCACTTATGAGTTAGATGATGAAGAAAAGACTATGACCCCAAAAATAGTTGAACAATTCACTGATGCTGATTTTAAGAAGTTTGATGATGATGAACGAACCATATCTACTCTTACTCTAGCCTTGGCTCCTGATATTGCTCTTGGCTTTAGAGAAATCAAGTCAACCAAGGCTTTATGGGAGGCTCTTGTTGATCTGTTTGAGGTAAATAAAGATATGCATCAAAGTAAGAAGGGTGGTTTGTTATGTCAGGAGTTCAATATGTTTAATCACATTGTGGGTGAATCTTTTAATATACAACTCCAAAGGTTCACCAAGCTTATAACACGAATAAGATCAGCCAAAATTGAGTTAACACTCTTGGAAGTTAAAAAGAAGTTCCTAAATTCACTTCCGTAGAACTAGGACATGAATGTTGATGTAATTAAGAAGACTAAGGATCTGGATAAGATGACCATAATGAGATGAAGACTATGCTCAATGCCTGTGAAATGGATGACAAGCAATGTGCTATTAATCATGCCAACTCCTACAATACTTCGGGATTGAGTTCATCCACTAAAAACGTGTTTTCGACTCAAGATCAGTTTGTTATGTTTAGGTCTACTTTGAACCAATCCAATACTCCTGGTTACTACTCAAACACACCTTCTAAAGCCTCTCCCAGGAATACCATTACTACTCCATCAAGCTCAAATACAAAGCCAACTCCTCAGTTTTGCACAATATCTAAGGAAGCCGAGGAGAACATTGCCTTAGTAGCAGGTTTTATGAACTGATACAATGTTTTTCTTGCGGGTGACATAGTTCCGCCAGTTCTGTTTTCTGAAATGGATCAAATTCATTCTGAAAATGTTAAAGAGATGGACATCTCATGGCAAATGGCTATGGCAGTTTTCAGAGCAAAGAACTTTACTAAGAAGACTGACCGAAACAACTGGGCATTTTCAAATGACAAGAAGCTGGGTTTTTGACAAAGGAAAGCCCAGGTGCTACAATTGCCACAAAGTCGGGTCACTTTGCTTGTGAATGCACCAACCCTGCTAAGGAACACAATAATGAGAGGGAATTGATTCCAGTTGCACGGACTTGAGCAGCTGGGTCGAGCACTGAGAAAGCTATGGTGGCTCAGTTGTTTCGACGGGAGGAGCGGATGAAAACGCATTGAACTTGGGAGAAGAGTTAGCTAACTTGGCTCAAGTTGATACAGTTGAAAAAAAGAATGAAACTGAAGAGAAGGTGAAAGAGCTTCAATTCTCCTTTATAGAATTCATCATGATAATTTTCTTAGGGAAATGGAAGATATTCAACGTGCTAATAATAATTTTAAGGCTAATGAAAAATTATATAAAGAGAAAATAGATGCCCAAAAAGGGGATATTGCCAAACTTCAAGAAAATCTAAGTAGGCGAAGTTGTATTTACATTGATGCTAAAAGTAAGATAGCCAAATTAACCGCTAATCTGGATGCGTCAAGATTAGAAATTGTTAACATAAATGCTAGATTTCATAAAACTGAATTTAATTTAAAATAATTGACGTATCTAGTGCAGTTGTTGAAAACATAATTGAGCATAAACTTAAATACAAAGACAAAAAGGGCATGGGTCTTGGGTTTCATCAGGTTCCCCCTCCATTCAATAATTATTCTTCTCTTCCAATTACTAAAGGGAATGTGGAGAGGGAACAACATTTAAAGTATGGTAAGAAAGCAGAAAATGAGACTGTGGGAAAAGGCTCACTCAAACCCATTGAGCCTGTGTTTAGTAAAAAGGGTGATACTAATGCCTCTAGTTCACATGCAGATAAAGTAATAATTGAATATTGGACAGAGGACGAGGAAGATTTATGTGTTTTCAATAATTCTGAACTCAAGACTAATTCATTTTCTGGTTGTGTTAAAACTGATTTTTGTGTGGGCTCTGTTTGTAAGAGCGATCACTGTGTACTTGAACCTTCCACTTTTGCTATTGATAATAGTTTGGTAAATGCTAATCCTGCTAAACCAACTAAAATTGGTAAATATGAGGTACCATAGATTGTGAAGAAGGTACTTCTAGCAATTGCTTTTGTGATAATTATACTAAAACTGAAAAGGTTAACACAAAATCCACAATCCCCACAAATTATCAAGAAAAGGAGTTGACCAAAGTGTCTTTCGTGAAAAGAGACAAACATCATATAATTGTGGAACTCCTGGTCACATAGCCAGAAATTGTCCATGTCGTCCATATGTTCCTTATTATGGATGAGGACAAAGGAGTATGCCTAGGTATGGTTTTAAAAATCAAATTCATAGAAAACCTACCTAGGAAAATTCCTCAGAGGGTGATTGGAACACCATAAAATTTGCAAGTCGGGAGCTTAAACGAAATAAGTCAGTTGTGATAAATATACCTGACAAGAGGCGAGATTCGGCTCCAAAACCAAATGCTTGTTTGAAATCGGCCAAGGGACCGAAATCTAAATATGTATATGTTCCCAAGGCTGAAGTCAAATAGCATATCTGTGTTAGTCACAAAGTTATTAAACCCGACTACAAATGGTTGCCCAAATCTGCGAAGGTCCAGTCATCTAAAGTTCCTTATGAAACTTCTTGTAAAATATTTGATAACAGGAAAGACGTGACATTGCAACAAGTTTCATGTGTAAACAAGTTTGGTTTACCCAGTGTCACAATGGATTGGGTACCTAAAACTAACTAATCCTGCATATTGTGTCGGAACAACTATGGAGGAATATCATCAGACTTTGGTATGTTGATAGTGGTTGTTACAGTCACGTGACATAAGACATCTCTCAATTGTTGCATGACATTCAAACTATTAATGGAGGGTATGTGTCCTTTGCGGGAGGAGAAAGAGAAAAGATCACTCAGAAAGGTATTGTAAGTAATTTTGTTTTACAGTTTGATAATGTGAATTTTGTTCCTGAGTTGAAACATAGTTTGTTAGTGTTTCACAGATTCGTGATAAAGGCTTCTCAACTCACTTCACAATAAAGAATGCCTTATTTTAAAACCGGCCATATCCATACCTGACGACTGGTTTCTTGTCTGATCACAAAGAAAAGATAATTCATATGTGATCGACATGAATCAATGTGTCCCCGAAGAAATTACTTGCTTATTTTCAAAAGTGTCGGAACACAATGCCATGCTTTGGCATCGTCGCCTGGGTCATGCCAATGTTAAAAACCTTACCTGTCTTGCTAAAAAATAACATTGTTCGTGGTTTTCGATCAAGGATTTTATAGCTGTTGAGAAACATGTTGCTTATGCACAAGGAAAACATCAACGTAAATCTCATAAATCAAAATTAGCACTATTGATTCTTGCTTCAACTACTTTACATGGACTTATTTGGTTCGATTAAATTGCTTAGCATCATTGGTAACTCTTACCCTATTATGTCAATGCCAATTGAATCAATGTTATTAGCTGTGAATTCGAACTTTTTGGTATTTTCCGTTTCTTCGGATGATATGATGGGTCAATCATTTGCTTCATTGGTTCCAACCGTGGCAGCTGCGGCGGGGCTTGCTTAACCGGATACACGGAATTGGGATCTCTGTCACAGGCAAATCTTTCTATCGGGAACCGACCAAACTCTTGGTTATGTAAAGATCATGTTCGCCCGTCAGGTCACACTCTTTATTGTCATAGCCGCATTCCAGTGAATACTGATGGAGTCGGGAATTACGGGGTCATTTTGCCGAGTTCCTTCGACATGGTTCTCTCAATTTGGTTATTATTGATGATTACTCACATTACACTTGGGTATTCATTTTGTCCAATAAGAATGAGACTGTAGAGCTAACTAAAAGGTTCACAATGTTTATGGAAAATCAAACAAACTTGAGGGTAAAGTGAATACGGTGTGACAACTGTACTGAATTCAAGAACGCCGTATTGAATCCACATTACACTTAGGTTTTTACCAGTAATAAAACCTTAGACAACCCAAAAAACCCGTAGTACACTTGAATACACTTGTCAAACACCAAAACAAGACTAAAATCCAAGATTGTTACCCAACAACCTCAACTATGTCGGCCTAATCTGGATATTTGATAATGAATTGATAATAGAAACAAGATGAACAATATGGTAATGAACAACAATCTTTATTGATAAGTTGAATTTGGATTAAATGATTAAAACATCCTGATGTTGCCCCTATTTATAGTTTTCCAGGATTTTGGTTGCAACCACAAATCTACAGACACATGTTTTTTACAGTTACAAACTTGACACATTGAGACTCTAAAACCTAGACTTTACATACATCTTTAAGTATGGCTTAAACATACTTATAACTAATTACACTACGACCATGTACTTTGATGACGAGCGATTAATGCTACATTCACCCTTTTAATCATGAACATATTCTTGTCGTAGATCTTGAACACCGAACATTTGCCTCATAGTTGCAAACTTGAGTCTTGTGAGTGCATTTGTCAGTATATCCACCTTTTGTAACTCATCGCTAATATGCTCCACATTGATGTGTCCATCTTCCACACACTCTCTAATGAAATAATAACGTGTGTCTATATGCTTGGTTCTTCCATGAAATACCAGATTCTTCATAAGCGCTATTGATGAAATGTTGTAAACTTTCATATTATCTTCTCTTCCTTCCAGCCAGTTAATTCTCCAAGTAAGCGCTTTAGCAACAGTGCTTGACATGTTGCTACTGTTGCTGCCATGAATTCTTATTCACATGATGATAATGCAACCATTTGTTGCTTCTGTGTACACCATGTTATAGGAGATTCTCCAAAGTAGAAAGCAAACCAAGTAGTTCCCTTTCCTTTGTTTGTGTTGATGACATAACTACTATAACCAGTTATCTTGCAACCTTTCTTGTAGATAATTCCATGCTCCTTTTTTCCTTTGATGTAGTGTATCACTTGTTTAATAGCTTTCAAGTGATGATCCGTCAGTAATTGCGTGAATCTACTTAGCAATCCCACTGAGTAACATAAATCAAGCCTTGCATGCAACAAGTACCTTAGGCTCTGAATTAGACTTATGTATTGAGTTCAATCTATAGGTGTGTCTCCCTCGGTCTTGGTTAACTTTGTTCCTGAATCCATGGGAATTTTGGTCTCATTACCTTTATCCATATCACTAACCTCCAATATTTTGTTGATGTATCATGTCTGCTTTCTTGCAATCTCACCCCCGACTTGGGTAACTTCAATCCCTAGCTAATATGCCATCAATCCAAGATTGCTCATTTCAAACTTAAATCTATTTGGGATTTGAACAAGTCGATTTCCTTATTTGGAGTGCCCGTGACTATCAAGTCATCAACATAAACTCCAATGATCAGTGTAGAATTGTCACACCCCGACTTAGGGCCTAGGCGTGTGACCATTACTTGGTACCTGTTTTGTAAATATATAAGAGTTTGCGGTATTTAGCGGATGTCTTTATTTTACATTAAAATATTAATATGCATTTTGAAATATTAATTTATTTGTTTTCCTTTATTTATAATAATAAAATATTTAATTTAATTTGAAATCTTCTCGGATAATAAATATCCAAGTGTATTACTTTATAAACCTTGTTTTAAATATTGGTTGCAATACTTTAATAATTAGAAAAACTGAGTCATCTCTACCTTGCGAGCATCTAACTCCATGAGTGGCTATAATTCCTTGCCACCTATGCTAACTTTATTTCCTGAAATATTGGGAAAAATAGGTCAGCGATATGCTGGTGAATCGTTGACTCTAAAAATATTTATTAAATTTTTCTTTAATTGACAAGATAGTTTTCTTGAACAATCTCAGCAGAAACGTCTCTTATTTATGGTTATTTATGGGATTGTACACTGACATACACACACAATTACGGGTCTCCAGGAACTGACGCCCAATGGAGAAATGTTATTATGATCTCTAGTCTGCGGCCACGTAGCCTTTATTGAAAGACTAGACCAGTTATGTTTGGATCCAGACACATGTGTACATGGTCTGGGTTGCTTTTATTTTCTATCTTGTAAATTAGAGATCACGTAATCCCTTATATGTTTTAGAGATCAAATAATCTCATAAATATTTGACTGACTTTGATTAAGATAAACAACCCATTTATCTTGACTAAAAAGGTTTAACGTATTCACATGTGATTGTCTGTTCTGAATGATGTGTTGATCTCGTTTGAAAACCTTTGTGAATGAATGATGATCAACCTATAATAAAATAGGTTTATATAAATACCAGGATCGTCTCTTAATCCGACTACAAACCATTAGTTTGGTTTTGATAGCTATAAACCTTGATTGATCTTTTGTTTGAATAAAATATTTTGGACATGAATTCATTCCCTTTATTTGCTAATCATGTGCTATGTTTCTTCTTCAAGAAGAAAAGTCTAATGTCTATGACATTTTCTTCTTCAAAAAGAAACGTCATTTGTCTATAACCTTTATACATAAAGTCTTATGTTTCTTAATTATAAAGAAACACTATTTTTAACTATACCTCTTGTAGGTAAAAGCTTGTTTTTTGTAATCATGAAGAAATAATATTTTAACTATATCCTCATATATATTATATTTCTTAATTTAAAGAAAACATTATTTTATATTAATCTTTGTATTTATAAATCTTGATCAAGGTCAAGGCTATACCCCCAACTAGAGTCTTAGCCATAATGATAAAATAATAACTTAGTTAGAATTTTAACCTTACGTGGGTATTCGGAATTTATATACCTAAGCTTGAACGAGCAGCACTTCTACTCTATATCGCGTACTATAGTTTGAATTGGCGGAACTTCGGAGCTTGACACGTATTACGAGGTTCGGCATGCAAAACAATGCTTGACACGCAAAATGAGGTCCGCTGGTCGTCGAGACTTGTCGCACGTACTTCGAGGCAAGTCGGTTTACGAGGATATGATTATCGGGTCGAGGGCACGAAAACAGAGGTAGAGAGATAAAGTTTTGGTGTGTCGTGAATGTGTCGTGACCCCTTCTATTTGTAGCTGATTTTGGGTCCCATCGCGATACACGATAGACCCTTCCCTTAAGCCGTGTCGTATCGCGATGACAATAACAAGACACGTGGCTGATGACTCAGCCCTAGTGTCTGCCACGTGTCACCCGGATGCGACACGTGTCGCTGAGTCATAACGGACCATCGCGTATCGCGATGGCCTTGTTCTTGGACTCGCCAATAATCGCGATGGGTTCCTGGAGTCAAAATTTCATTTTTAGTCCCTTGTCTTTTGGTTTCTTGTCACGTTTTGGTCTTGCTTTCACTTTCCAAAAACCATAAGGCGGCTCTCAAGCGGCTCGCGGCAATGCGAGCGTGCGAAGTGCACCATCAAAGCCCCACAATGCACCCATCGCCCTTCACCGTCGCCTTCGCCATCGCCTTCGTCGTCGCCCGAGACCGTGCGCGTGCGCGTCGGGTGCTCCGCACCTTCTAGTAGGACCACTAGGTGCATGCTTGACATAAAAGAATATTACTATGGAAAATCTCTTTCTTATAAAGAGTTTCCATTTCTTTCTTACTTTCCATGTAGGATGGGTTTTATTTTCCTTATTTATACTCATTTGGAATGCTTACATTTTCTTCCATCTTTCCATGTGGGATGGATTATGTTTCCCATTTTCTTTACATGGGATAGATTTCTTTTATGGAATATTTTACTTCCTTATTATAGTTTATTTTCCTTATTTAAAATTTTCTAATTACTTATCTTGGGAATAGTTTTCATCCTTCAACTTTTTTAAGTTGTCAAATTTAGATCGAAATTTTGGGGATGTTACAAGAATTCTTCATCTTCTTACTATACACTGCTTGTTCCAGATTGCATATCTTGAAGTTCAAGGACTTCAAGGTTTGATCTAATTTCATATTCCAAGCACGTGGTTCTTGCCTTAGTCCATACAAGGCTTTAGTAAGCTTGTATACCTTTCACGCATTCTTAGACTCTATGAAACCCCCAGGATGTGAGACATAGAGCTCTTCTTTCAATTCTCCGTTTAAGAATGTTGACTTTACATCTAGATGATTTACTTCCCAACCGTGATACGTGAAAATACTTCATTGCAATCTATACCATGTTCTTGAACGTAACTTTTTGCTACTAGCATTGCCTTGTATTTCACAATGTTTCCCTTAGTATCTTTCTTCGTCTTGAAAACCCACTTCAGACCAATCGCCTTTTGACCGCTTGGCAAAGTAGTCAACTTCCAAGTGTTGTTCTTCTAATTGAATCCAGTTCAACCTTCATTGTTTCAATCCAACTTTCATCGGTAAATGCTTCCTTGTAGTTGTGTGGTTCTTCCTCCACCATCATAAGTTCTTCCAACTCTTCCATGTTGAAATGTCTTGCTGGTGCATTCTCTTGCACTTGTGACATCCTTTTAAAACCACGTTTAAAGGTAGGATCAAACTCGTGATGCTAACTCCTAGTCGTCTCGTGAACCTCTTCCTCTTCATCTAAGATAGTTTCATATGAGTATGTTGGAGGGGTAACAAGAAAGTTTTGATCACCAACTTCTCTTTCATGGTTATTGTCTTCATAAATCTCGGGATTTACCGGTACTGTTTGAGCTTCATCAAACCCTTTAATGATAAAACTTTTTCATTGCTTCTCTGATGTACCCTTGTCTTAGATATAACTATCCCAATTCCAAGATTTCTTCTCCTCTTAACATCACGACGTACACAAATCTTATCTTTTTTCGGATCATCTAACCTATATGCCTTCGATCCTTCCTCCATACCTAAGTACAACATATGCGTGCTTCTATCATCTAATTTCTTCAAGTGAGATGATATTATTTCGGCATATACCGTGCAACCAAGAATCTTCCAGTCTCCTAGATTTGGCTTCCTTCCAGCTAGAGCTTCGTACGGTGTTTTATCCAAATAGGGACTCTATTTAGTACGAATATTGTGTGTCCAACTGCTTCTCTCCAGAAATTCTGAGGCATATTCATTGCCTTAAGCATGCTCCGAGTAGTAGATAACATCGTCCTGTTTCTTCGTTCAACTACTCCATTTTGTTGTGGCGAATAAGGTGATTTTAATTGCCTTGCAACGGCATTTCTCTTACAATACTGTCTGAATTCATTTGACATCAATTCTCCTCCTCTATCACTCCTCAGCATCCTTAACTTGATTCGTAATTCTAACTTCACCTTTTCCTTGAATTCTTTAAATAGCTCAAATGTTTGATCCTTCGAGACTAAGAAATAAACTCACATGTAACGAGTACAATCGTCTACAAGTAGGAATATATACTTCTTTCTCGAATGTGTTGGTGGAGATATAGGACCACAAAGATCTCCGTATACCAAGTCTAAAGGTTTTATAGACTTGAACTTAGCTTTATTTGGAAATGGATCTCTATTGTGTTTTCCTATAACACAAGCATCACAAATATGTCTTGTGTGCTTAATTTCTGGAATTCCTTGAACCATATTCTTCCGAGTGATTTTTTTGATTAAATCAAGTTTAAATGACCCAATCTTGTGTGCCACATTCATGCTTCATCATCAATGTTTGCTTGAAGACATACGGGTGTTCTTATCTTGAACGTGACGTTGTACAACCTATTCTTAGATCTTTCTACTCTGAATAACAGGTTCTTCCTGTGATCATATATCAACAGACGATTTTCCTCCCATGACTACATTACACCCGATCTCCGTTAGTTGCCCTAGGCTCAATATAATGTTATTGAGATTTGGAATGTAATACACATCGGATATGATCCTTTGTTCTTGATTCATACATTCTAACAATATAGATACTCTTCCCTTGATGTCTACATATGATCTACCTTCATAATGATTGCCATTAACAATGATAGTTCCTCGTCTTATTGCACCAAGTTTGATTATGCTTCACCAACATTCCTTTGTGGACAATCCTTTTGAAAGTGTCCATACTTCTCACATTTGGTACATTTGACCTTGCTCTTGTTGAACTTCTTCCAATTCTTGTCCGTCCTAGGTCTACTTGATGAGCCTTCTTCCTTAGGATTGTGTCTATCCTGCCATTTCCCGCTTGATGGGTTAAACTTTCCTCGTCCATGATTTCCAAATCGCTTATCTCGGCCTGAGTTGTTGTCTAGTGTGTGTACAATAACCTATATTGCCTGTCTTCATGGCTTCTTTTCTTTAGCCTTATTTGCTCTTCATAAGTCATCAATTTCCTGACAATCTCGTCGATTGAAACTTCATCTATGTCAGTACTCTGTTCTATTGATGCAACAATCTGGATAAATCGGTCTGGTACGGATTCTAATTGTTTCGGTACAAGCATTGGTTCATCCAAGGATTTTTCACTTGCCTTGGTAGTATACGTGTTAATCCTCTCTATGAAGGTTTCTACTCACTCGTCCACCTTCATTTGCATCATTTGGACCTCAACCATTAAAGATTGTAACGAGCCTTATGTACTCGTTCAACACTGACATGTCTTTTCCTCAACGCTTCACACAATTCCTTTGTCGTTTTGCAACTTGCCACTTGCAAAATGACAGCCACCGGTATCGCTTGATACATGTACGCAATCGTTGCCTTGTCCCTTCGAATATCCGGTGTAAGGCCCCGTTACCGGTAGCCCTACTTTCGTGTTGGATTTACTCATAAACGCAGTTCTAAATATCAGAGTTAATTAAAACATTCGCGGAATATAAAAGCTTTCATAAAACATTTCATAACAAACACGTCTTGTCTTAAAACATCATTTTGTCTTTCAAAATAAACGAAACATTAAACTTAAACGTCTTGAGTCTTCCGATGCCAGCTTCTTATTCAGTGCCATGTGTCACCTCAAGCGAGCTGCCTCATCCTACTCACCTGCGTGCATACTAAAAGTCAGCTACGCTGAGTGAGTTCTAGTTAATCATACACTATACAATACACATAAACTTATATTCTTTCATTCATACTTTCTTACTTTCATACTTTCTTTTGTATTAACTTACTTTCATATCTTACGTTATAAAGAGCATTACGCCCTACATTCCTCGAGTATTATTAGGGCTCGGTACCCTCCTTCCTCGAGTATTATTAGGGCTCGGTACCCTCCTTCCTCGAGTATTATTGGGGCTCGGTACCCTCTTTCCTCGAGTATTATTAGGGCTCGGTCCCTCTTTCCTCGAATATTAGTTGGGTTCAGTTCCCTAGTTCTCGAATATTAGTAGGGTTCGATTCCCTCTTCGTTACCATACAACCATCCTTTCCTTCTTTTATTAACTTTATCACATTCATACACATAAGCATACATATCATACTTACCTTATACTTAGCGTTACAACCTGACAGTACGTGCAATATCCGAAGATCGTTCACGTACCATCAAGCAATCATTCATACATATCACATCATTCACATAAGGCATACACTTATCTCTTAGGATAAGTGTATTAATAAACATATCGAGTATGCACACAGCCCCGAAAACATAACACATAAATGGGGCTAGAAACTCACCTGAACACGGTTACGTTCACCGTTAATCGTAATCCCTTTCCTCAGTTGTGCACGGCTGACTGTATAACAAGTATACATATCAATTAACTATCACTACTTATATCATCTTTCTAGTCTTAATTACTACCCACAACGAACGGGGGTCCGGGGGCAGCGCCCCTGGCAGCGGGGTCTATGGGCGGCAGCCCCTAGCAGGGTCCAAGGGGCAGAGCCCCTGGCTGGGGTCGAACTTGACTTTAGGCGAACATTAACTGTCTTAACACATTTTTCATTAGGTTTTTAATTTATTTTCTAATCGAACTTGACTTTAGGCGAAGTTAAACCTTAGGCGAACTTAGCTTTAGGCGAAGTTAAACCTTAGGCGAACTTAGCTTTAGGCGAAGTTGTCATCAGGCGAACTTAGCTTCAGGCGAAGTTGTCATCAGGCGAACTTAGCTTTAGGCGAAGTTGTCATCAGGCGAACTTAGCTTTAGGCGAAGTTAACCTTAGGCGAACTTAGCTTTAGGCGAAGTTGTCATCAGGCGAACTTAGCTTTACAGGCGAAGTTGTCATCAGGCGAACTTAGCTTTGCAGCGAAGTTGTCATCAGGCGAACTTAGCTTTGCAGGCGAAGTTCATCAGGCGAACTTAGCTTGCAGGCGAAGTTGTCCAGCTGCGGTACTGTTCGTTCTTAACTCCCTTAATCATCTTCGTTTCTTAACCAAATAACTCGATTTAGGTATCCACGGAATCGTCTGACCAGCGCCTACAAACCCCAACCATCAAATCGACCTAACATCGATGTTTAAAGGGTGCGATTTAGGCATATAGTTTACGGGTTCTTTTATCAATCGATTAACCCATCAAATCATAACCATTTTCAGTAAGTTTAGCTTTGTTGGATTCGTTTTTACCATACAAACACAGATCTATCATTTCTATACTAATCCAAACCTAAACGAACAAGTTCTCGATATAAACGTACCGTAAATGAGTCGAACTACGAACACGAGCTGGTCTTGCTGCTTTGGTTCGTCACGACGATCTAGCACCAACAAGCTCGGGTCTTCGTCTTTGGATCTTGGTTCGGGTCGTGTGTGTTTTGGAGTGTGTTAGAGAATAAGATGGAAATGAATGATGGTTTAGGGTTTAGGGGATATTTATATCCCTTAAAGCCCATGGACCTAAGGCCCATTCTCATTTAACCCATCTCAATTAATCCAAGTCCATGATCCGTTCTTTACTCGATATTAATTAATTAATAACGCGAAATCACAAAACGTAACTTTCTTTATTCAACATTATAAATTTTAGGATGTTACATCTGGTTGCGTAGTTTCAGTAGGTTCAATTGATTTCCATAATCCATTCGCCTCAATAATTATCTTGATTCGAATTGCCCAAACGGTATTATTTGTAGATTTACAAATTGGGCATGGTAATGGGATATCGATCCTACCCCTCTGTGTGTTACCAGTGCGTTGTTATCCGGAGGAGTCTATGAATCTTACATCCTTTCAAATCTATAACTTTCACCTTGACTTACTACAGTTTTCACACTCTTTGAATAGACAAACCTCCTGGTTCTATATACTAAAATACAATGATTCAGGAATATAATTGACAAACCTGAATTTGTATTAACTTAAAACCTGTGAATATAGTTCCTTCAGTCACCCTCGATTATTCTTTAATCGAAATTCGTTTTGTAAAAAATTGTGTTATACGTACCGACAAAACCGAATCAGCCCATGTATATATTTCTTCGGTTTGGTCCTTCAACAAAACACCTTTTTGTTGAAATTGATCAACTTTGATCTTTAACCTCGGTTTTTGATTTGTACCTGAAACGAATCACCGTTGTGTCTGCCTTTATTTACCGGATATCTCTAGATTAATATAGCCTGCAAATATAGTTATCACGCTGCCTCCTTGACTTCCGATTACCCCATCGGAAAATTGTACGCTGACGCCCTTTTTTATACCACCGGGAAACTGCACCGCAACCATAACAAATTTAACTCCGTATTGCTGAAATTTAGAAACCGGAATTACCACCGCCACTAATCCTAAGCGTAATCTACAAAATAACGTTGTTTCACAAGAAATAAAATCACCAGAATCTCGTTGTTGAAAAACCGTGGTCGCCGGAAAAACGTGTACCGCCGAACAAACCAAATCGTTACCTTTTTCTTATCTCAGAACCCTTCAACCTGCTGCCGGAAACTACCAATAATGCATGTCGTTCAAATTCGGTCGGAAAAATGAGCTTTCCGGAAAAACATGATGCCGGAATTCTCGCCGGAAAACCGAAATACGACGGAGACCACCGATGATAACCTAAGTTTGTTCAGTTTTAGCCAATTGAACTCGTTGGAAAAATGGGTTGCCGGAATTGTTCGCCGGAACCTACTTGTGTGCCAGAAAAATGTGTACTTGCCGGAAACTGTTGTTATTTCTTTTCAGGCGTGAATGTTCTTTCTGATCACGGATTTGACCACCATTGATCCTTAATTGTTCAATCTAACAATCAATTCGTGAAATCCTACCCTAATGCCAATTGCTGGCCCAATCCGGATATTTGATAATGAATTGATGATAGAAACAAGATGAACAATATAATAATGAACAACAATCTTTATTGATAACTTGAACTTGTATTGAATGATTAAAATATCCTAATGTTGCTCCTATTTATTGTTTTCTAGGATTATGGTTGCAACCACACAACTTCATACACGTGTTTTTGGCAGTTACAAACTTGATACACTGACACTCTAACCCCTAGACTTTACATACATGTTTAAGTATGACTTAAACATACTTATAACTAATTACACTACGACCATTGTACTTTGATAACAAGTGATTAATGCTACAAACTAGTATTGCCGAAATCTCTGATACCAATTGTAGGTCTCTTTAACGGATCTTACAACACATTCTTGAATCAATCTCGGTTGGTGATCGTTTACAACTAACCAAGATCTCAGATCTTGAGTGTGTTTGAGTTATTTTTTAAGTAAAGAAAGGTTGAGAGGATAAGATGGAGAGAGAAAGAGAGTGTGGGAGTAGTTTTTGTCAAAAGGTTATGTTTGAATGGGCATGCTTCACCTTTTATAGGTGAGAGCATGGCATGCTTTCTTTAATTTCATCTTGGCTCAAACGGGCTTTATTTACAAGGTCTTGCGTCCAAGCATACAGAGCAAATAAACGAAAGCTAACAAATTACAAACATTGATAGAGCTAAAAAACACAAAAGACTTATAACATGAAATGGGTTCTACACTGTTAGATTTTACCAAGGCTCGAGTTTCATGGACCAACTCAATCCCATTGGCTCACCTCAATTTTATAACCGTTCTTGTTTTGTTTTTTGTTTTAGTACCTGTACAATAACAATGAAACCGAAACCGACTTAATTCGTATCTACTCACCGTCTCAACGCTTGAGTTTTACCGACCTACCTAGCGCAAAGTGTCAGATAAACCGCTAGTTATAAACATTTAACTAAGTTACCACGTTTATTTTTTTTATCACTTTTCTGTTATATTTGGGAGCTTTGTATAGTATATTATACATGTCCAGTATATATAAGCCGATATAAAAGTTTGTGGACCATGCTTAACGCCCAGTGAAATATGGTGCTATTTATTGCTGTAAAAAGCAAAGCAAAGCAAAGCAAAGCAAAGCAAAGTGAAAAAAGTCTGCTAAAGATACAAAAAGAGAAGAAGATTGAGCACGTAAACCTCACTAGAAGATAAAAAGATGCTTAACTTATGTAGCCAGCATTTACAAATCATTAAAAAAGTGTTATGCAATGCCCACATGCATCCCTCCATCATCATCACTTTTAATATGATGGATGGGGTCACTCACTAATAATGACCATATATATTCCCTACCTCATTCCCCAAGGTAAGGAAGAGAAGATGTATACAAACTTATACCACTCAAAAGAATGGCAGAGAAAGTGGTCACCAAAGCCATATCCACATGCCCCAGATTCCATTCTCTGTCCACTTACAACCTGCCAATCACCTTTACAGCTAATCAAACCAAACAAATCAAACATAACATACATACATACCTCACTCAAACTTAAGAGTAAAAACTAACACACGTGTTGTTAGATATCTGATCATCAAGCATGTAGCTAACTAGGAGTTACTAACTAATTAGTTGTGAATTAGATGACGGTCGATGATGGCCTGGGATCACGGGGCACCATGGTGGCACATACATTGTGGCGCGAGCAAGTGGTGAGGTGGTCATTCGTGAGCCCTACAGCTTGCATGAACGAATGTATAACTGTAGGGCCCACCTGCCTAAATCCTCTCCTCACCATATCTTTGCTTATGGTTTCGGACTTTGAAGTCTTCACAGGCATCTTTTGATTTACTTTGTAGTTCGGCACTATGGGCTTGTGGTTCACAAATCCCCATATGTACTTGTTGAACGACCCAAATTCGTTCTTGATTTATACAGCAATCAATTTAGCATCATTAGCATATCTAAATGTATGCAAATAACTTACAATAACTAACTAGTACTTGGCTTATAAAATCAAATGGTGAAAGTGAAGTGTGTTTTAAAATATATGGGAGCAGTTGTAACGTAGACCTAGCAATTAGTTATTTAGAAAAAGATATGCTCCCATGTTCCCAACAATGCATATTTTTTATTGTATCTTATGAAAGGTATAGTATTTATTTGTTTTATTTTTAATTGTATCTCAGACATAAAGAATATAATATTTATATTTTTGGCTACTTGTTCATTCTAACTGGAAACTTTGATGTTGATTTGTATACTTATTTTACTTTATATATTTGACAATTTTTTCTTCAATCCTTTGTATATATATTTATATATATAAACATAATTATTATACTAATTGTCGAAGCACGAGATGAATCTGACCTGATCCATGACGATGTTTCCACGGATTTCGAGATGAACGAACCACGTCTTGATCTTCTTCTCCGGCTGGTTGGGATCTGCAATGACTTTTTGGGGGTGTGGAGGTGACCGCTAAGAAATCTCTAGGATCTCTTGTTCACAGACAGAAAAATATGGTGGTGGCTCTTATTGAGAAAATGACCAAACCCTAATAAGGAGGTGGAGACCTCCTTATATAGGGAGCCTCATGGCCACCATCATGGTACCCTAATGGGCCTAGCCCAGTTAGGGTTACCTCCACAAAACCCCCTCAGCCCAATAACATTGTATTAGTTCATATAATAAAATAAGCCAAACATAATAGATTTAGGGTCGTAAAACCGGGTTTAGTACCATACCCCTACAAGCCCCCCCAAGTCCAGCGTTGCTCCTGGGCGCGCAAGCGTTTAGGTGGAGCGCTGGACTTTATGAGGTGTGTTAGGGCGGTTTTTTTTTTTTTTTTTTATCCCTTTTCTTCGGCCTTATCTTTATTGTCTTTGAGTGTTGGGAGGTTTTCTTCATGATGGTGACGTGTTGTGGTTTTTATGATAATGATGGTGCACTAGCATGAATAAGATATAGCACGCCGAATAATTAAAGCCTGCGCGCGAGGCAACTTACGAGCTATGAGTATAATAAAGCTTGCGCGCGAGGCGACTTATGAGCTATGAGAATAATAAAAGCTTGCGCGCGAGGCGACTTACGAGCTATAAGAATAATAAAAGCTTGCGCGCGAGGCGTCTTACGAGCTATATGAATAATAAAGCTTGCGCGCGTGAGGCGACTTGCGAGCTGTAAAGATAATGAAGCCTGCGCGCGAGGCGACTTACGGATCTATGAGAATAATAAAAGCTTGCGCGCGAGGCGTCTTACGAGCTATAAGAATAATAAAGCTTGCGCGCGAGGCGTCTTACGAGCTATATGAATAATAAAGCTTGCGCGCGTGGCGTCTTACGAGCTATAAGAATAATAAAAGCTTGCGCGCGAGGCGTCTTACGAGCTATATGAATAATAAAGCTTGCGCGCGTGAGGCGACTTGCGAGCTGTAAAGATAATGAAGCCTGCGCGCGAGGCGACTTACGGATCTATGAGAATAATAAAAGCTTGCACGCGAGGCGACACACAAGCTATAAGAATAATAAAGCTTGCGCGCGTGAGGCGACTTACGAGCTGTAAAAATAATGAAGCCTGCGCGCGGGGCGACTTATGGATCTATGAGAATAATGAAGCCTGCGCGCGTGGCGTCTTACGAGCTATAAGAATAATAAAAGCTTGCGCGCGAGGCGTCTTATGAGCTATATGAATAATAAAGCTTGCGCGCGTGGCCTATGTGTTTATGAGGATTCTCAACCTTTAAGTTTTGGCGCGTAGCCATATGGGATATTATGAGGATTCCCAACCTTTAAGTATGGCGCGTAGCCATATGGGATATTATGAGGATTCCCAACCTTTAAGTATGGCGCGTAGCCATATGGGATATTATGAGGATTCCCCACCTTTAAGTATGGCGCGTAGCCATATGGGATATTATGAGGATTCCCAACCTTTAAGTATGGCGCGTAGCCATATGGGATATTATGAGGATTCCCAACCTTTAAGTATGGCGCGTAGCCACATGGGATATTATGAGGATTCCCAACCTTTAAGTATGGCGCGTAGCCATATGGGATATTATGAGGATTCCCAACCTTTAAGTATGGTGCGTAGCCACATGAGTACAATCATGGTTGTTCTTATCCTGATTTGGATTAGACTGTTCATTTTGTTGTCGCTTACGCGCAATGTCTCCTTTATTCTCACGCGCAGATGTGGTGCGTGAGCGTGCATGATGCGTGAGCATGTGATATGCGTGAGCATACGTGATGCGTGAGCATATGTGGTATGCGTGAGCATACGTGATACGCGTGAGCATGCGTGATGCGTGAGGATGTGATATGCGCCACGAGCATAGGTTTTGACTGTCTTCATGAGCATGTGATATGCGCGAGCTGTGGCGTAGAGTAATCGCCGGGAGCGCGCATGCGACCCGCTGTGGCGTAGAGTGATCGCCGGGGGCGCGCATGCGACCCGCTGTGGCGTAGAGTGATCGCCGGGGGCGCGCATGCGACCCGCTGTGGCGTAGAGTGATCGCCGGGGGCGCGCATGCGACCCGCTGTGGCGTAGAGTGATCGCCAAGGGCGCGCATGCGACCCGCTGTGGCGTAGAGTGATCGCCGGGGGCGCGCATGCGACCCACTGTGTCGTAGAGTGATCGCCGGGGGCGCGCATGCGACCCGCTGTGTCGTAGAGTGATCGCCGGGAGCGCGCATGCGACCCGCTGTGGCGTAGAGTGATCGTCGGGAGCGCGCATGCGACCCGCTGTTGATCCACAGGTAGGTTTTACGTAAAACCAACAGATCTAATAGGATTTATAGATCTATGAATATGAAGTGTGACTGTTGCTCAAACGAACCCAGATCTGAAAAAATCATAACTAGATTTGGTATATTTCACTTAGAAAAAACACAGATCTAAGGGTTTTCCCCAAAAGTTCGGTGGCATTTCTTCCTGTGTATTTCCAGATCTGGAAGTATTTTTTAGATCTACGGATTTTTGGATTTCCATAGAACATATCTGAAAGAAGAAACCGTATACCCGAGATATTGATGAACAGATCGGAGGGCCGAGACGAGAAGCGAAGCGTGGTTCATTGCCGTCCCACGGATGGCGCCAATGTCGAAGCACGAGATGAATCTGACCTGATCCATGACGATGTTTCCACGGATTTCGAGATGAACGAACCACGTCTTGATCTTCTTCTCCGGCTGGTTGGGATCTGCAATGACTTTTTGGGGGTGTGGAGGTGACCGCTAAGAAATCTCTAGGATTTCTTATTCACAGACACAAAAATATGATGGTGGCTCTTATTGAGAAAATGACCAACCCCTAATAAGGAGGTGGAGACCTCCTTATATAGGGAGCCTCATGGCCACCATCATGGTACCCTAATGGGCCTAGCCCAGTTAGGGTTACCTCCACAAAACCCCCTCAGCCCAATAACATTGTATTAGTTCATATAATAAAATAAGCCAAACATAATAGATTTAGGGTCGTAAAACCGGGTTTAGTACCATACCCCTACACTAATGTCATACCTTAAGAATACACTTAGAGTTGTCAACAACGCCTCTGATAAAGCCAATGTCAATTCCATAAGAACTACTAGTTGTTGCTATCTTCATATCAGTAAACTCTGATACAGTTTCTGCTTCAAATCCGGAGAATGCTTCCCTGTAATATTTATATAAAAAGTAATTATAATAATAATAATAATAATAAAAATAATAAAATATAAAAAATTATATCATTTATGGGAAACCTACCTATATAGTTTCCTTTTATTTAAGACTGAAGTCCAATCTGATCCAACTTGAGCACCAGTCAACACCAACAATTCAAACAGCAACCTGCATATATACAATGACCAAATTATTCTGATAATTCACAATCTTGGTATATACATACATATGCATGTGTGTATATATATATACTTGCATACATATATAAAAAAAGGAGAATAAAGCTTACTTATCATCATGTACAGGAACTCCCCATTCTTCATCATGGTATGCAACATATACAGGGTCTGAAAATTCAAAATTTTGAAATATAATATAATATAATATTTCAATGAATATACTTATAAATTGAGTCGTAGATGTCAAGATACAAAGTTATATATGAATATTTAAATTATTAAATACCTGAATATGGAGTGATGAAGCTGCATCTTTTCTCTTCTGCTACATTAATATTAACCAAGCTGCTATCATTCTTAGCAGACTTAATTGATCTTCCATAGTGAGCAATCTTCATTTTCCTATGAACCTGCATTACTGCCACCTGTTCCCTCCATGCAGCCGCTATGCTCCCCGGAGCATTCACAATCGCCTCGGACGAGTATTTCACCACCAAAGAAGATGGATTGGTGTTGCTAACATTAATGCACATACTTTTCTTTAACTTATTTCCTGGAATAACAGTTTTTGTGGTGGTGCATTGGTCGTTGCCACCTTGCTTTCTGGCAGACTTTCATGGCGATTTTTGCTTAGGTGGTGGTTGAAGTGGAACTGTGGTGATGGATTTTGAATGGGGGAGATTCTTTTTATGTGAAGATCTTGTGAGTCCGCGGTTTGAGGTGGCAGGTTGAAGCACAGGCCGGCCATTGATGTCCGAAACCATGGTGGCTGCATGAGTAGCTTTAGCATTTGCTTCGGTTGGTTGCACAAATTTTGATTTTGAAGAACACATGATTGATTGATTGATATTGTAGTTTGGACAGAGAAATGGAACTAGTGTTTGTTTAAAAAGAAGTTAGAAAAGCATGTGAAACTGTCTCATTTATATTACTAGTACTACTAGCATATGATCCTAAAGAGTGGGGACATGATGTGTAATGTGGAATAAATGGTAACATGGGGGGGATCAGATTTGGGTCTACCCACTATACCTTTTTCTTATTCTTATCTTCGTGCATGGATGAACCCCATAGGCCATGGTAATTAAGGGTTTGCTTTATCTATACAATCTTTGTATTTCTTACCTTTGCTTAATTACACTATATATATATATATATATATATATATATATATATATATATATATATATATATATATGACATGCAAAAAGCAACATATATATCAGGCACAACAGCAAAAAGTACATTATGATGTCCAACAATCACGTAGTATAAACTTATTAACCTAGTAAAATTTGATTCATGGATTCTAATCCCTCTCTTTGACAACCTAAGATCATACATATATTCTTGTCAAATATTAATTCAACACTTGGGTTAAATACCCCATACATATGAGTCATTTGTCATTACAACTAATTAGTAATAAGCCTAAGATTTCATTGAAATATATATTTTATCGAATGCCTTATGTGCACTAAAACATGGAGATATCAGATATCATAAATAGTATAATTGTCTTCTAACCCAGTCTCTAGATTATTTTCATCATAATTGAATGATATCCATGTATTTTACTCTTAGAAACAACCGTTGTCCATACTCGTCCACGTGCGTGTTGTGCTGCATGAATGTAAGTAACGTTAGGATAATCATATAAAAGCTTCATACAACATTATTCAATGTATACAAATTACGTACACCTAATTTTGACACGTTGATAACACGAAACCTAACTTGCAATTCTATTATTAGAAAGGTAAAAACCAATCATGATTTGTGCAACGCAATTTGAGAACTTGCAAATACAAAACTTAACTTTTATTTCTATATAGATAAAATGATACAACAATTTTAACCATAAGTTCTTCTTTTACGCATAAGGTTGTGTGTCTCTAGACCAACCAACATATGCATTTACAATAGATTCATAATAACATACAATAAAATATGTTTTTATACAATATTAATAAATTTCTTTTCCACATTTTATTAATTTTAAAGATAAAGTTGGTTTTTATTCTATTTTTGAAATATTTGGTGCGCGAAAAACTATATATAAATATCGAAACTAAATCTTGCAATTTAGCACTAAGTCTTAAAAACGAAATAACCTAACTAAGCTTTACACAATCAGCAAGTGTACCAGTCGTGCAGCAGCACATTCTAGAATGTTCACCAAGTCCTGTACAATAATTAATTTTTTTATGTTAATTGATGTTATAACTAACTTAAATGACTCAACTAACTAACTTAACTTTACCTAACGGGAAAAGTTAACAAAGGTTAACAAACTCTTAGATATGATGAAAGCGAACCACCTAGGTAAAGATCCTCAACGACCATCTACGATGCTCGGGTGTTAACAAACTCACGAAACCAGATTCTAAATATGAACTACCTAGATAAAGGAGAGGATAAATAGGTCCCCTAGATAAATTTTACTAAAAAACTCAACTATGCCTAAACAACTCATTAATACATGAATGACGTTTTAAGTACCCTAATGACCTATTACTTGATCCGTATCAAAGTCACAAACGTCTCTAAGACTCGTAATCCTAATAAACCTAGTGAATATGGGGTAAATCGATCATAGGAAAAATATAATTCAGTCTACAAGGTAACCTAATCAAAATCTAGATAACGGATCATGGTCTTGTAACGAGTGACTAAGTCAACTAGGTAAAATGTGACATTCGTCAATTTCGGGTTCTATTTGTATTCGTTTGTGTATTCGTTTATCACGTAAACCGACCCGATTTATATCCCGAACATTTCAAATATATAAAATATTGGATTTTATGTTACTAAATCATTCCCACATGTTTAATTTGAAAAACCCCTTTTACGGATTCGAAAACGCCTTTAAAACGATCAAATTACATCAAAAACGAACTTCCGGGACGCAAAACGAACCACGCAAGACGAGCTGACCAAACCCCACCCTCATGGGTGCCACGCCCAGCGGCCAAGAAGGCTAGGGCGGTCGCAGGTGGTGGCTTCAGACCTGCAGCAATCTGAATTTTTTTTTGTTTTATGCCTTGTTTGACCAAATTAACCAACCCATTTGCATGTAAACACTTAAAGAATCATTATACTAAAACCCTTACTCTTTCCCTATATAAACAAGACCATTCCATCTTCTTTTGGTTGCTTCTTCTTCTCCAAAAAACTCTCTCAAACTAAAGATCCAAGTATTCATTCTTCAAGTTCTTAGTTCATCTTCCACATTAATGCTAACCTTGTTTATAACTAATGCTTGTTACTTAAAGCTTGTTGTTACAACATATACATAATATAATATCTCTTGTTACCTTTGGTAGTTACTTCTTCAATTCCGGTCGGTGAGGTTTCTGACCTTTTAAGGCAAGGCTTCATGGAGGACTTCGTGTCCTTGATATATATATATATACACTTATATAACTTGTTTATATATACTAACTGTAACAACTGAAAGTTTAAAACTCTAAATTTAATAAAAACAAATAAAGTGTTAAGTGTAATTAATACGGAGGAAATTTTTAGGAAGTTTAATATTTAAAGTTAATGATCAGTTTCAAAATTTGATACGAATATAAACAATAATAATAATAATAATAATATAACATATAAATGATTAAAATAGATCAATAAATATAAGGTAAACGTTGACCATACACTTTTGTTCATTCTTTACATATACATTAACACTAACATATAGACCATCATTTCGTTAATCTAAAAATATTATTTTTCTGGCGACTTTTGTAACGAAAATATCGATGTACATGTAGTAAGATTTATTTAAGAGTTAAATAATGATAGCAAAGATGATAAAACAGTGATTAGTAACCTAGAGGTCCAGAAGTTAGGATTTTCTAATCCGCACCAACTTTGTTTTTCTTAATTAATTCACTGCGTGATATTACTAGCCCATGAATTAAATTAATGGTTAATATACAACAAACAAATTAATTTCTTAATAAACCCTATAAAAGATAAAAAGAACTTGTTAAGTATTAGCTTATATTTTAAAGAATATTATGGTGGTTGCTGAATTACATAGCTAGATGGTTAAACGTATATGAAATAGAAGATAGTTACAATTATCTAAATATTTTTGATTTACGTGAAGTAGAGTTTTAGTAAATCAGGCAATTTTAGATTTCTTAAACTAAGAGTGAAACAAAATAGTTTGTATGGATACACTTATTAAATAAATGGGACTTTTAGACATAAAATAATAATTTGAAACAACTTTAATAAACGTTTGCTAATATCTCGATCTGTCGCTAGAAATTAACCAACGAACCAAAATGCTAAAATCTTAATCTAATAAGCATGTTCTTGAATACGACAATATTGTAGGATTCCGTGATCATATAGAAGTAATCTACTATCTTGGTATTTTGATCACCACTTAAGGTACAGATCCTTAGCCCCTCCTTTGTTATCTGGTTCGATTATGATAACCCCTATGACTAAGACCTGAAACTCTTGACGTGTTTGGCTTTCCGTTCGTTTCATGTTTCTTAAGATTATTTTATTTCATTGAAACAAGACATTTGAAATTTGTATGTTCCAGGGAAGTAATATGAATTCTGAACATCATGGGAAACCAAACTTTGATCACATATCTGGGTGTGGTGGATACAATGCGGTATTTCATATCTATAAACACTCGGCTATATTATCAAAGTATTGTTAACCAAGATGTGCAGGCTTCATGTTACGCTCAGTTTTTCCGATGTGTTATACTTGGGTTTATAATGCATTAATTGCCTGTTACGTTTTAACAAAAACAAGCATGTGGTAGATTTAAATTAATTTTGCTCATTGCCGCATGTTCCAATACCGAATTTTTAAATGCTTCAAAATATATGTTTTTGTGCTCTGTTACCCTGAGTTCTAGCTTCTCGTGGAGTGTCCCACAAGCATGTTGTTGTGGCATAAACAACATGTGCTCCTTCCGAGAGATCAGTCACGGCGTCTCTTAAGGGCAGGTGTGGCCCATAGCTATTAGGAGGCGTATGGATCGGTCCTATATTTGCTACGGTTTCTGCTACGGGAAATGGTTGTGGGTATGCCAACCCGCGCCATTTCATGTGATTGACTGTGTGTCATCACGTATATAAGTTATGTTTCTGTCGAGCTCATGGGTACATCCATATGGTATGAACTATTTGATATTATTTAAACTATGTGTTATGAATTGTCTGTTACTATTATGAATTATTTGCTACTGTTTCGGGTTATCTGTTACTATTCTGATTTACACGTATCGTTTTAACTTATCTGAAAGTGTTTTAACTCATGTTTTACGCGAACGGTTTTATTTATGAACTGTTATCGAAACCTCTTTACTATTACCGAGACTGTTTTACTACCGTCGTCGTGTTTTTCTAAACTTACTCTCTTTACCGAAAACATTTTTCTTTCTACTCGAGCATATTACTCCGTACTGGGCATTCGGCTCATTCCGTAAAACATTTTCCCCCACAGGTTTACAGGTTACTTTGGGAAGGATAAAGAGAGTGAAATAAACTTTAGGATGCTTATGAAGATTGCTATCTAATGGAACTACGTCTTCTGTCTCTGTATACCTCTGTACATAGTGACACGTCAGCCCATTCCGGATTGGGGTGTTACACTAATCATGCTTAACTTCTGCTCATTTTAGTTTGTTTGTCATATTTACAAGTTCCATGGTTATGGATTCTAAGAGTCTAGCCTCGGTTTAACCGTAAATAGCTCTAGACCGAAACCGAACTTTGTTTACTAGTTTTTGTTAAACAATTGTTTAAACATGCTTTATGTTAGATTTAAGTTTCTAAAATCATTATTATACAAATTCTTAGATATTGGGCATGGGGAAAACATCTATGAACTTATTGTAAGATGGAAACCGAACCAAACCGAACTTTCGTTTAAAGACTTTATTGTTAACTTTTTGGTTGCAAAACTTTAAGTTTCTTCATTTATAAATTATTATACAAGTTCTTTGATATTTGAGCATGTGGAAACCATCTATGAACTTATTGTGAGATGGACACCGAACCAAACCGATCTAAACCAATTCTTACTCGCTTAAGACACACAAGTGTGTTTTTTAGCTATCAAGACTTGTATAAATCTTTAAAAATATTTCATAAACGGATTTTAATTATTTTCTTAAGTACTTGGAAATGTTGGATCCAACTTGATCTCATAACAAAGTTTGGACCTGATGACCGTCGTTCGAGTCAATCAAAAACCTATTTATTCTAAAGAGTTAGAGCAAGTAGGGTATCGTATCACAAAGAGTATGTGTTCAATGTAATTCATGTAACAGATTTAATATTATGAAGTAAATGGTTTTAGTGCTAATCACACAAGCAATAGTTTAAATTAAGAGAACTAAGCAACGAACAGGTAAACAAGTATTAAGCAGTTAACAAAGCAAACCACACCCGGGAATTCAAGTAAGCAACCAAACAGTATCTCATGCAACCTAACAGATTGATTATTAACGATTAACTAAAAAATGATCAACCAGAAAAAACCTTAGACGTCAACAATTACTTTACCCACGGCAGTGGTTATCAAACAGTCCTTGCCAGTGTGACTCAGTTAAGGGTAATTGTACGTTTTATCGTATTCAATCTAACCAAACAGTTATATGACTAATTATCTAGCAACTGGTAACAGATCGTTCAGACCAACGTAAACCTAAACCGACCGAACACACGGTAATACTAAACATCAATAATCATATATCAATCATTAATAACAATACACAAGTGTTCTTAATCACATGAGGAAAACTGTAAAAGGTTACAAATTATACATCCCGGGTGCGATTCTAGGAGATTAGCCGAGCCGAGACATCATCAAATCTTCGATACGGATGATATGGATCATAGATATGGTCTTGAAACGAGCTAGGATAGTGGAAATCGCCTCTTGGAGCTGCTGGAATCGCCTATGGTTCGTCAAAACGGAGTTGGTTTTATCTTGATGAAAAAGAAGTTATAAACTCAAAATCCCGTCTTCACTCCCGTCGCGGTACGCGACGGGGCCTTCTGTGATTCGATCGCGTACCGCGATTGACTATAAGTCAAAGCTCCATTTATCTCCCATCGTGGTACGCGATGGGATTCTCAACACACCCATCGCGTACCGCGATGGGTTCTGTTATAGCAAAATTTATTGAATGTTATCGTTTCGCGTGCTGGACATCCCGGGTCTTCATTCCGTGTCACAACAGGTCCATAATGAGTACTTTAACACATGTGACCTGAAATCCAATAATACACGTATGAAGTATTGATAGTTCTAGAATAAACAGTTAAAACTAAATAATAAACGAACTAAAACATATACAAATTAACCGACCATCACATCCCCACACTTATCTTTTGCTTGCCCTCAAGCAAAACTCTAAAGCAAACATCGACCTCCATCATAGGTATGTAGATTATCGCCATTAATACTAGTAAGGTTTAAGGTCATACCCAGTTTCCCAGACTGACACTGTTTTTAGATTGGCATCTCACAAATACGGTTAAATGCTATAATAAAAACAGTAGAGCCGCCCAGACAGGTGTACTTTGTTTTCGGTTAAGGCACACATGCTCATACCACTCGTAATATAACATCTCTCCTCTCGGTTTAATATATGGACTAGCAAAAGATGTGCCAGTATCACTCAGCTCTCAATATCACTCATAAGTACATATTAATCCATCAAGCTGCTTTGGCACAAATGCAAATCAAGAGGTCTTTAAAAGGGCTGTAACGGGGCCATGTGTAAAGGTATGGAAGAGAAATATTTTAGTAGCTCAAAGTATCCGACCCGTCTTATTACAAATCATCTAAATAAATAAAACAACTGTACAACTAACTGGCTGATTATATACATCTAAATAAGCAAACTATCAACATACTGATGTCACATTTTTTTTTGACATAAACGAACTTCAATAAATGAACTACAGAATACATAACTGAATGTAAACAGACATCTTTTTGTCTTTTTCTCATTTTTAAGAATAATAACGTGATGCTTAATAATGAGATAAATACAAATACAAAACAAAAGCAAATACAATTACAGATACAAATAAACCTAGTAAGCCGGATCGTATCGTAACATAATGTCGGGGTTAAACAAACGAAAAATAAGTCCAAGAAATGTTTTCTAAGGGACCCAACCCCCCGCCCCTCACATTAACCTCACCTCATATGTGTAATAATGAGGCCCCAACCCCCCAATAGCCATACTCACGCTCATCCAGATAAGGCTTAACCTAGTTGCCTCTATCACTTTTGCATTTTGCCAACTGTGATCCCGTAATCCATGAACATCAGTGAAAGCACTCAAAAGACATGTGTGTACTATATATTATATGTGTATTATATATATTTGGGTCAACTCACACACGTACCGGAGGAATAGGGTTGACGATATAAACATGTGTACCTGTCCCCATGACTCGTTATCCCCGCCTAAACGACCCCATTTTCAACTTCTCGTAATAAAAACATTTGTGAGTAAGACTAATGAGACGCTGAAAAACCAATCATGACCAGAAACCTATGACTTGGCATTAATGGAAATAATTAACAGTTAACAACTTTGGTTTCTGAACACTCTTCGAGGTACTATCGGGCTAAAATTTTTCAAATTTCCCACATCCCCACACTTTAGGTTTACATTGTCCTCAATCTAAGAATACTTAACATTATCCTCAAAGTTAAAAATGATATAACGATTAATAAACATTTGAGGGACGGGGTTGAAATTGACTTTTTGACTATTAAGCAATTTTTAAAATTTCGGGGCTTATGTGTGGCGGTTCTACTAACAATTATACAATTACACTTTTAACGTTTAAAATAATAAACATAATGAAATTATGAAACTGAAATCACCTGATATCAACGTGACTGGAGAAGGACCAGTCGGCTCGTGAACTCTCAAAAACACTCGTGTACTCTCGTCCCATCCAATTACCAAACTGACAATCGAACCTGCAAAATCTCGAGATGTGTAGAAGCAAGTGGCGGATCATCATCTGCTTCGTCCTGCGGATCCACCGGCTGCTCCACTGAAATGATCAACGACTGTAGAAGTGGTACCTGGTCGTGAATCCCCAACTGACGCAGCAATGTCCAATCAAATGAACGGTGGTGAAGAAGCTGCATCTGTCGGATCCGCTGCAGTCTGGTATACTCCTCTGATGTGAAGTCGAATCGAAGAATCTGATGAGGTATACGTCAATATCCCATAATATCCGCTGGCTCGATGCAAGGGACAATCTGGACCACGTCACTGTCATAGCGGATGACACGAGGGTCAGTCCGCTGCCTCTTGCGCCGTGCAGGCGCTGGTGCATCAGCCGTATCTGCAAACTCAAGCACGCAAGTTAGATATGTTAATATGGCGACGACCGTATAGCATTTTGGTCGCGGTCGTCCCATATAATAAAATAATAATAAAATAAAAATAAATAAAGACGAAAAATTCGGGGACACCCTGTGCGTATATCTAAAAACCAGATTAACCCGCCCGAATGGAGATTGAGTACGGGCGGGTAATCAATTAACAATTCAAACTGTCAAGATATCCCCGGGACTCGATTAACAAAACACAAACAAACGTGACTCGACACAACTCGATTAACCACACACAACCAAACCAAACAAAACACAAGTTAATTGACTCGATCTAGCTAACACCCAATCTGAGAAACTGTTTCGAAAAATGTGCAACACCCAACGAAACTGTCGGTAACAAAGAAGATATGTCAAATCGGTTGTTTGTGAATATAAAATCAATAAATGAAGTTCACAAATAAACGTTTCATAATAAATTACTGATTTTTAAACTTTTGAACTTTTAAAACCTAATTCGTCATAAAATCACATTTAAACAAAACCGACATCCTGCTAAAACGGTAAAACTAACCCATCCCGATAACCTTTCGAATTACACCAAAACAAATTCCAATGACAATAAGCATCCCAAAACCCGGCAACCCTAATCACAAATTAACTAATGATAACCCGACCACTCAATAAACCCAATAACTTAACATGAACTAACGACGCCCGTACCCGCAACTTGAAAAAGCACCCGAACTAAACAAAATAATTTAAACAAAAATTACCTCGTAATCGGGAATTCTGGAACGAATAACAAAATTAACAGTGGCTGCGTACAGCGGTGACAGGTAACAGCAGTGGTGGTAGGTCAGGCGGCGGTGGTCAGAGTTGCCGTGGTGGTGGGGTTGCGGTGGATAGAGGATGATGATGATGGTTGGCTAGAACGGGGGTAAGTGGTGACAGTGGTGGTGTGGTGGGGTAGCGGCGGTGGTTGGAGGAGATGGATGAGGACGATGGTTGGAAGTGGTGGAGGCTGTTGGATGGTGAGGGACGGCGGGGTGGTTGGTGGAGACAGGGAGGCGGTAATGAGGCGGTGTTCGTCGGAGAAGAAAAAGACGGGGAGGGGAGAAAGAAAGACGGAAGAAGGAAAGAAGAGAGAAGAAAGAAGATAATGTCTATATAAGACCCAGGTCGGCGGTGCTCCATGACCCATCGCGGTACGCGATGGGTTAAAAAGGGGCTGAGCGCGTACCGCCGCCCAAATTTGGGAAAATTAGGGTTTAACCCATCGCGGTACGCGATGGGGTTTAATGCCAAGCCCATCGCGTACCGCGATGGGTTCAGAAGTCAGATTTGAATGTTTTCGAAAACGCACCTGTTTTGGCATCCCGACATCACCCTGGACACATTCAAAACTGAAAATACCTTTACGTACCTGGATTGACGTGTACTACACCAATGCTTACCAAACTTCTCTAATTTCCCATTCTTCAACAAGCTTCCCCACACTTGGCATTTACTGCGCAAAACTAGAGACGACAATAAGTACAAGACTTAATAAAATAAAAACAAAATTGGACATACACTTACAAACCCCGGGTTGCCTCCCGTAAGCGCTGAATTTAAAGTCTACAGCTCGACAGTGCCTCGAACTCAGTTATCTTCATAAACAAGTGAAGTCACTATTAAATTCACCGTTTCCTTATCCAGCTCGTGTATGTCCTTCATCTCCAAATATGGCTTCAGTCTATAGCCATTTACCACTTGCCTCAAATGATCATCGAAATCTTCAATCTCGTACTGACCATGATTTCCAACTCTTACAATCAAATACGGGCTCGTCCACTTACTTTTCAACTTACCCAGGAAGAGTTTCATCCTCGTGTTGTACAACCACACTCAACCGAATATTAGCATCATGAACTTTCTTCATTTTCGCCTTGTAAGCGGATGCGCAATCGTATGCCTCGTCTCTCAATTCCTCAATCTCGCACAAAGCCAATTTTCTTGATTTACCTGCATCATCATAATCTATGTTAACCTGTTTAGTAGCCCAAAACGCTCTTTGTTCAATTTCAATCGGTAAATGGCAATCCTTTCCATACACAAGTCTATAAGGAGTGGTTCCAATTGGCGTTTTATAAGCGGTTCGGTAGGCCCATAAGGCATCAGTCAACTTGGTCGACCAGTCCTTTCGGTCCGTACGAACAGTTTTCTGTAAAATCTATTTTATTTGCCTATTGGAAACCTCAACTTGTCCACTCGTTTGTGGATGGTAAGGAGTTGCAATCCTGTGATTAACACCATATCTTTTAAGCAATTTCCCGAATTTAAAATTCTTAAAATGAGATCCCCCATCACTTATGATGGTTCGGGGGACTCCAAATCTCGAAATAATATTACTTTGAACGAAATTGCAAACAACTATGTGATCATTTGTCCTAGTGGCTATCGCTTCAACCCATTTAGAAACGTAATTGACGGCCACTAGGATATACAAATTACCGTGTGAATTCGGAAACAGGCCCATGAAATCGATCCCCCATACATCAAAAATGTCAACAACTAGGATCGGGTTCAAGGGCATCTCGTCCCGCTTAGAAATACTCCCGATTTTTCACACTTTAAATAGTGTTTCGCGAACTCGTGAGCATCCTTAAACAGTGAAGGCCAAAAGAAACCACTCATTAAAACTTTTCGAGCGGTTTTCTGGCCACTGAAATGACCACCACACGCAGACGAATGCGCATGTTCCAACACTGATCTGACATCCTCCTCGGGTATGCATCGTCTGATCATCTGATATGCACCAATTTTAAACAAATCCGGATCGTCCCAGATGTACTGTTTAGCTTGGGACATCAACTGTTTCTTCTTTCTCCTTGGCCAATGCTCTGGTAAATCACCTGCAACTTTTAAATTAACAATGTGAGCAAACCAAGGATTTTGTGAAACTGTCAGGATGTGCTCATCCGGGAAGGACTCGTTAATGGGCCCATCAGTGTTCCCATTTTCCACCATAATTCGGGACAAGTGATCTGCAACAACATTTTCACTCCCTTTCTTGTCCCGAATCTCTAAATCAAATTCCTGCAACAGCAAAACCCATCTGATAAGTCTCGATTTTGCATCCTTTTTGTCCATGAGGTACCTGACAGCAGAATGGTCAGAATATATAATAACTTTACTACCCCAAATATAAGACCGGAATTTATCTAGAGCATATACTACTGCTAGTAACTCCTTCTCGGCTGTGGTATAATTTAATTGAGAATCCGAGAGGGTTTTACTTGCATAGTATATAACAACGGGTTTCTTGTCAACCCATTGACCCAAAACAGCCCCGACCGCGTAATCACTTGCATCACACATTATTTCAAAAGGTAAACTCCAATCGGGTGATTGAAAGATCGGGGCTTCAACTAATTTCAATTTCAAAATGTCAAAGGCCTTAGCACATTCGTCATTAAAGTCAAACGGGGCATCCTTAAGCAATAATTACATAAGGGCTTGGTAATGTCACTAAAACTCTTAATAAACCTTCTATAAAACCAGGCATGCCCTAGAAATAATCTAATGCCTTTAACATTGGTGGGATGAGGTAAAGTAGAAATAACTTGGACCTTGGCCCGGTCCAACTCGATCCCCTCTTGGACCATGAAATGGCTCTTTTCCCAACTAAGAACCAAGTTCGTTTCGACACATCTTTTCAAAACCCTTTCGAGTTGGTTTAAACATGACTCGAAAGATGTGCCGAAAATCGAAAAATCATCCATGAAAATTTCCAAAGACTCCCCCACCATATCTGAAAAGATACTCATCATGCACCTTTGAAAGGTGGCGGGGGCGTTACATAACCCGAATGGCATTCGCCTAAACGCGAATGTGCCATACGGGTACTTAAACGTGGTCTTTTCCTTATCTTCAGGATGAATAGCTATCTGGTTATACCCGGAATACCCGTCTAAAAAGCAATAAAATTTTTGACCAGATAGCTTTTCGACAATTTGATCGTTAAACGGAAGCGGAAAGTGATCTTTTGATGTTGCCATGTTCAGTTTACGATAATCAATACAAATGCGCCACCCGGTTACCGGCCAGGTGGCGACCTCGTTACCTGAGTCGTCCTTGACGACTTGGATGCCCGCCTTTTTCGGTACTGTCTGTGTCGGGCTCACCCACGTGCTGTCTGATATGGTAAAGATAATGCCAGCATCTAACCACTTCAGCACTTCCTTCTTCACCACTTCCCTCATGTTCGGGTTCCACCTCCGCTGAGCATCATGCGCGGGTTTGACAGCCGGATCTGTTAAAATTTTGTGCATCACAATTGAGGGACTGATTCCCTTCAAATCCGCTATCGTCCACCTGATTGCTTCTTTATTCGCAACCAGCACCTCCATCAAAGCATTTTCCTGTTCAACAGATAAGTTAGAAGCTATAATAACAGGCAAAGTATTCTTACCAAGAAAAACATATTTTAAATGCTTTGGGAGCTCTTTCAGCTCGACTTTCGGTGCTTCCAGCATTGACGGTTTCAACCCGGTATCAATCTTCTCGGGAAGCGGTTCCACCTGAACTAACCATGGTGGACGGTCTCCTCGCACAGCTGCATCTCCATCTGTCTTTCCTCATCTTCCAGCAACTTGTCTGTTTCCACCTGTAACCTGTCAAACAAAAAACACGTTTCCGCTGCGCCATCCGAACTGACGACAGAGTCGTATAGCGGAATGCACTCGTCAATGAAATCGGCCATAAAGCACTCTTCATCGACCGGAGAGTTATCTCCACGTGTGAAAACATTAATTCTCAGCTTACGGTTACCGAATGCCATGTCAACAGTACCATTTCTACAATTAATGTTGGCATTTGCGGTAGCCAAAAATGGTCTACCGAGGATAACCGTGGGCTGTTTGGTCCTTTCACCCGAAACATAATCGAGGACCAAAAAGTCAACTGGAAAGTAAAAGTCTTCCACTTTGACGATAACGTCAGTCAATATTCCTCGGGGCAGTTTTGGTGTCTGGTCAGCCAAGACAACCGTGGTGGCAGCCGCACGAAGCGGGCCAAAATCGTACTGGTCGTATAAACTGCCCGGGAGAATACTGATACTAGCTCCAAGATCTAGAAGCGCCCGAGTCATTTTAAAATCACCCACTTGAATGGGTATAATGGGCGTTCCCGGATCTTGTAGCTTTGGTGGAAGAGCACCCGAAAGAATTGCACTCACATTGTCGGTAAAATCAATATGTTTAGGAATCTTATGACTCCTTTTCTGTGTGCACAACTCTTTTAAATACTTAGCATAGGCAGGAATTTTTTTTATGGCATCTAAAAGAGGAATGTTAATTTTGACTTGTTTAAACGTTTCCCACATCTCTTCTTGTTGCGGGCCTCGTTTTGATGCCATCTTCGCCTTTGATGGTGCCAACAAAGCATCGGGATATGGAATGGTTTTCATCCTTTCCTTATCCTTAGAGTTGTTGGTGTCATCCTTCGGAACCGATTTATTATTTTTAGTTTCACTTTTGTTAGGTTTATTTAATTCAATCGGTTCCGGCTCGTCATCACTGACGAGATTTTCATCAATCTCTTCCACCACCCCATCAACCAAAGGTGGTGGACCCCCAACCTTATTATCATACTTCTTACCATTACGTAAAATACTTACCTCATTGACGTGCTTTTTCGAACTTGAACTGTGATGATTCGGGTTGACTATGGTGTTGCTCGGAAGTTGGCCTGCATTCTTTTGTAATTTCGCCATATCTGAAGCGAGCTGACCAATTTGCTTCATCATTGCCTCTGATGATTTATCCCGTAACTCGAACTGTTGCTTCGTCTCGGCCTTTTGATCAGTCATGGCTTTCAATAACGCATCCAACTTCGAATGTACTGACTCATCCAAATTACCCGAGGACCGTTTCTGCTGATCCTGATTACCCGAAAAATTTTCACCCCGGTTACCGTCTCTGTTATACCCCCGATTCTGATTACTCGAGCCCTGCTGATAACCACTCTGGCGGTAATTACCCTGCGATCTGTTCTGACTCGATCCCTGAAAGTCCGGTTCAGCTGAGAAGACGCGTTCCCGTAACGAAAATTTGGGTGATTCCTCAAGCCCAGGTGATATGTGTTTGAATTGAACCCTTGACCTTTGGAATCCCCGTAAGCATAATTAACTTCCTCGGTGTCATCCTCCTCATCATCATCGTAATACTCGGGGCAATTTTCTGCCTTATGCCCGAGTTCACCACAATATTCACAAACCGGGAATTTCACTCCAACTTTCCCGACTTCTTTCTTCTTACCCTTTCTGTACCCAGCCAGTTCACGTTCTAACTCAGCAATTCTTTCAGACTCACTCGTGACTGACTTAACTGATCTGGATGAATTACCACGTCTTCGTCTTTCAGCCGCTGCCTCTGATTTTGAATCTTCACACATAAATTCTAGAAAATCTCAATCATCTTCCTCGGTCTGATTCAGCAACTGACCATTACACGAGGCCTTAAGATGTTTTCGGTCCTCGTATGTCAACCCATCAACGAAGCACTTTACCAATTCCCACAGTTCGATTTGGTATGTGGGCATTTCCTGATCATATCTTTATACCTGGTAAAAGCTTCATGAAATAATTCACCGGGTAACTGTGAAAAGTGACGAATGTCTGAACGGGCCTCGGTAGTCTTCGACTGTGAATAAAACTCGTTTAGGAAGACTTGTTGCATCTCGGCCCAGTTTCTGATGCTGTGTGTTGGTAACGAGTTAAACCACAGTTTTGCTTTATCTTTTAACGAGAACTGGAATAACCGCAACCGGACTTCATTCTGATCGAACGTACCATCGCCAATAGACCCACAAATAGCCGAAAAATCAGTTAAGTGTGAATACGGGTCTTCTGAAGCCATCCCGTTGAAGTGAGGAACGATGTTGATGTAAGATGGTCGGGACTTGAAAGTTGGCTGTCCCTGCACTCGTACCTGTGGAACCAACGGGGAAGCTCCGTCTAAGATAGCTGGTCTGAACCGACTGTTAAAACCATGAGCTGGGGCTATGTAATTTCTCCTTTTCCCCCCGGGGTTTCCCATACCGCCCCGGTTAACCGGAATACCACGAACTCTTTCGGGCCGTTCCGCCCGATTTACCCTTTCTCGATCACTTCTGTGTCTGTTAACTGGTTCAACCCGTCTTCGATTAACGGGCTCCTCCACTTCATCTTCATAATTGTCATAACCCACATCTTCCCGCTCAAAACCCTCGTTCTCGGGCTCAACTTCCCGATTATCTCTAACCCATCTGTCTACCTCATTATCAACCTCCAAACCTTCGTTTCCATTATTATTATTTTCCCCATCGTCTTCATCTTCTGTCGGATTACTCGGTTGAACATCATCAAGATCTCTCTGAAGTCTGCGATTGCGATTATTTTTTGGAGCTCATGGTCCAGCCTGGTCAAGGTTTTGGTTTCAGTTTAGGTTCTGATTTCGGGTTTGGGAAGCACGAACTGAGTTGTTTTGGTTATTTTGGTTATTGAAGTTTGGTGGGTCAGGTATGTTGTCTGGGTGAAACATTTTGGTTTGTGGAAGTGGATCTTGGTTTTGGTTGTCGTTTTGGTTCTGGTTTGGTTCTGGTCTTTCATCTCAGAATTTCTGTTTTGTACTCGGTTCTGCCGAGCTAACCTCTCGATTTCGGGCTCGTAAACTAATGGATACTGTCGGCCCGAATGGCGGGTGCGCATAAACCTGTAATCTTAACACAACCCGCGTAAAATGAAAAAATACAAATAAACTAAAGTAAAATAAAATTTAAACTAAAAAATGAAAATTAACTAAAACACGAAAATCAAATAACACAAAAAACAAAAAGCGTACTAACTCCCCGGCAACGGCGCCATTTTGATGACCGTCGTTCGAGTCAATCAAAAACCTATTTATTCTAAATAGTTAGAGCAAATAGGGTATTGTATCACAAGGAGTATGTGGTCAATGCAATTCGTGTAACAGATTTAATATTATGAAGTAAATGGTTTTAGTGCTGATCACACAAGCAATAGTTTAAATTAAGAGAACTAAGCAACGAACAAGTAAACAAGTATTAAGCAGTTAACAAAGCACACCACACCCGGGAATTCAAGTAAGCAACCAAATAGTATCTCATGCAACCTAGCAGATTGATTATTAACGATTAACTGAAAACTGATCAACCAGACAAAACCTTAGACGTCAGCAATTACTTTGCACACGGCACTGGTTATCAAACAGTCCTTGCCAGTGTGACTCAGTTAAGGGTAATTGTACGTTTCATCGTATTCAATCTAACCAAACAGTTATATGACTAATTATCTAGCAACTGGTAACAGATCGTTCAGACCAACGTAAACCTAAATCGACCGAACACACAGAAATACTAAACATCAATAATCATATATCAATCATTAATAACAATACACAAGTGTTCTTAATCACATGAGGAAAACTGTAAAAGGTTACAAACTATACATCCCGGGTGCGATTCTAGGAGATTAGCCGAGCCGAGACATAATCAAATCTTCGATACGGATGATATGGATCATAGATATGGTCTTAACACGAGCTAGGATAGTGGAAATTGCCTCTTGGAGCTGCTGGAATCGCCTATGGTTCGTCAAAACGGAGTTAGGGTTTTATCTTGATGAAAAAGAAGTTATAAACTCAAAATCCTGTCTTCACTCCCGTCGCGGTACGCGACGGGGCCTTCTGTGAGTCGATCGCGTAACGCGATTGACTATAAGTCAAAGCTCCATTTATCTCCCATCGCGGTATGCGATGGGATTCTCAACACACCTATCGTGTACCGCGATGGGTTCTGTTACAGCAAACTTTATTGAATGTTATCGTTTCGCGTGCTGGACATTCCGGGTCTTCATTCCGTGTCACAACAGGTCCATAATGAGTACTTTAACGCCTGTGACCTGAAATCCAATAATACACGTATGAAGTCTCGATAGTTCTAGAATAAACAGTTAAAACTAAATAATACACGAACTAAAACATATACAAATTAACCGACCATCAGGACCGACAAAACCGAACACTCGCTTAACGGACGTTGTTAGTTCTAAAACAATAGAACTATATACTTGGTTAAGTCTTATTAAATTTTATTGAGTTATCTCATAACATCTATTATTTTGGAAAGTTGACTTTGGGTTTGACCCATTATCAAGACTCGAACCAACAACCCGAAACACCCGTTAAAACCCATTTTAGTATCTATATTACAAAGGGACTTGCATTCTCGCATTTTTACCCACCTTATTACTTAACATAGGTTGAGTAAATATTAAGGGCTAGATACTTTAACCCGGTTTCGAGCAAACTTACATTTTTAAAGGACTATTGTTACAATTTATTAAATATTTACATTTCTAAACCTTAAACTCTAAATGGTTTGCATTTATTATCATTCATTTTATTTAAAGACGTCCTAGAAAACCATTATAATTCAAGACTTCTTTTCATCCAGACTTTGCTCGTTAAACCTCATCCTTCCGGTTACTTGTCATTCTTACCAAATCAAGTTTGTTACTTGAATGTGAGTACTTTCATACCCCATTTTTCATCTTTTGTTTTGTGGGTGACATTTCATACTTATTCAACTAAATGCTTTATACTTGAATCTTAAACCACAAACGTTATTGTATACTTTACTTAAATAATTGCTCGATTTGGTGTTCTATGATTATATGCCTATGTGTTTATCGCTTTTGGTTGGTGGAACTATAAAATCCTAGTCTATTTGGCAACCCCTTATAGCAAGGTGTCGTTAACGTAATGCAATTAACGATAATTATAAAATCCTAGACTATTTGGCATCCCCTTATAGCTAGGTGTCGCTAACGTAATTCTATTAGCAATATATATTTATCCAAGTCATTGTTTTTATTTATCGTTTCGTATACAAGTTTTGTGGCTTTTTATCACTATATACTTATATGCTCAAAATTCTGAATTGCTCACCAACCTTTGTGTTGATAAACTTTATTTTATGAAATGTTACAGGTTTGACTTTTGTTGACTCGAGGACTTGACGAAAACGTTACCAAGACTATCAAGATATTAGTAAAACGAACCATATATTTGTTTGCTTGTATCCAATTTGTTTGTATGAACGAGATGTGTTGTTTATTGATTTATGAAATAAAATGAGTTGATTAAATATTTTCACTTTAAATAGTGTCTTGTGTATTTGTCCAACTTATCGCTAAGCCGTAAGTAAAATACCATGTAGGTGACTTATCGATAATACCCGTCGGTAATATGTAGCAAATAAGATTATCCACGACCTTATTCTATAGTTGACTTTATTAAAACAAAGTTCTTAATGTATCCAGCCTACCTATCTTGCGTTTGCGAGCTAAAACAAGGGTAATGACAACTAAAAATGTGATAAATTTTACCTTCGATCCATTATATCCAAGCGATTATTTGATTCTAATGTTTTTGAAATGCAAGGCCTATGATTTTTGGTTTCTGGTTTTGGTTCGGATCCAAGACGTAGGATTTTAAAACGAAGCGAAGCCTGAAAAGACAAACATATTGATTTTACAAACCTCATAAAAAGTGCATGATCAAAACAAACGTGAATTATAAATCACTACTTGGATACGGCCTCAATGCGAAAACTTTGAAACCGCTTTGTACTCAACCAAGCATTTTAGCTCGTAATGCTTATGATGCTCTATTTGCTTTAGGAACTTGTCGAAAGCTTGACGACCTCGTACTAAATGGCTCGACACTTTAGAACTTTTGATACCAATGTGTCCGCCTTTGGTTTGTTCTTTGTGTAAAGCCGTGTGAATTCGAGGTAATGAGTCGGATCCATGTCCAGTAGCATGAGAAGCATCCAATTCTTCTTCTTGTGATAGGTTCTTGATGATATCCAACACTCGAATCTTTTCCTTTTGTGCACTACCCGGGTTAGGATCCTTTCTATCGCGTCTCGGTAAGGGACAAGAAAGTTGCGTTGACACTTTATTATATTCCCAATCGGAATCCGAGTCGTTAACGGTGTTTTGGGGAGTACTGGGTGAATTGTCATTTTTACCCTCGATACATGTTGATCCCAAGTTGTTCGAGTTCTTGGCATCGGTGAGATCTCTCCATCTTTGAAGAAAGGAAGATACTCCACCTGAATTTGGAGATTCCACAACAAATGTTGCTTTTGAAGGAAAATCTTGTTGAATCCATGAACAATGTGATCTCTTTGTTAGAATATTGGTTTGTTCATTTTGTTTTTGTTGGTCACACGAAAAATTTATCTCACGTGCCAACGCCCAATGACCATTCCTTGATTTCTTTTGGGGACTATTCTTGTTCGTATTTCGGTTTTTGTTCTTGTTATTATTGTCGTTATTGTTATTGTTTAGGTGGTTGTCGATGAAACTGGAAGGCAGCCATGAATAGTCGGTATCATCCTCCAACTCCTTCATGTTTGTCCCGTATTCCGCATTTGAATCATTGACCATTAGAAGCCAAGAATCATCATCAACAACAGTGTTCCGATTCCCATGATTCGAGTCTTTGGTATCAGATGTAACCGTTGAGTTGAGACTACTGGTCGGCAGCCAAGAATTATCGGTTTTCCCATTCCCATCATCAGTTTTGTTCTTTCGACTACTTTGAGGATGAATTTATCCTTTATTATTTGTAGGACGATTGTGATCCCTTAGAGAGACGTAATTAAATGGTGAAGAAGATGTAGTGACTTCAATTTGCATATACGATATTTTAATTGTTAATGAATTGAAGATCAAATGGGAAATTTGGTTTTGAGAGAATTAAGGAAATCCTACGGGAAGAATCAAAGAGAGACCGTTATGAAGGTATGGACATGCTTATATTACCCCCTTTTTAGCCCTACATTTCTATGTGTATCCTATATTATTACCCTTTCTATTTATACCTTATATACTATGTTAGATCTCGTGTAGCACACAAGCTGGTAATAAAACAAAAACAACATAAAGATATTAAATTTAATAATATAAATAATTACAAACATTTGGTTGTACCTAAAAACTTAACTATATGCATAGCTCTAGTTATTATGTTATATGAAAAAACAAAATTCATCCATTTATTTCTATGTTTAGATGGAATCTTAAGACTAAAAATACATCATTAATTTCTTTTTTTATCTTTTCAAATTAGCATACAACATTTTTGTCCTTGCGAATCATATGTTAGCTGTATTCATCACAATAATTTTGAAAGGAACTCGGCGAGACTCTGGAATACGTGGGTAGTTTGCAAGTAGTTTCAGCTAATAACGGCTTACAATAGTTTTAATTATACGCTTTGCTTTTGTTAATCATATTTTTTTTTATTATCTCGGTTTCTACTTTGTAATTGGAGACCTTCCCTTCTCGAATTGGGTCTTTTAATTCAGTAATCGTACCTTTTATTTGAGTATAAACCCTAGTTTCTATCATCGTTTCCATTTCCGGGAATTTGATGGCTCCTCAGAACCGGAGTAATCCAGAAAATTCGAATCTTGAGCTAGTGGTTGTCCAATTAGCAGCCACCGGATCATCCATGTAATCTCTACAACATGACTGCTATTTGAGTGGCGGTTCTAGTAGGTTTGAAGACGGAGAATCATCCTGGAACCATAATCGGCATTTCAGACTATACAAAATGTTTGATTTCCCCGCCTTTACTGAGAGAGACCCCCGTGAGTGGATTTTGAAGGCAGAGAAGTATAGTATTATCACATACCCGATGATGAAAAGGTGGATGTAGCCTCGATGCACTTGGAAGGTGGTGCCTTGGACTTTTACTCCTGGTTATCCACAGATCAATCCATTGAATTCTGGGAGAAATTGGTTCATGCACTTCAGAATCACTTTGGCCCGACTAAATTCCAAAACCTTGACGAACAATTATGTAGTATCAAATAGAGTGGATATGTACAAGAGTATCGTAGGAATTTGCGACACGTTCAACACAGGTTTCCAGTTGGCCCGAGCATTGCCTGTTAGGGGGTACTAAATAACCTGAAAGAAGAACTCAAAGCAGATGCGTGGATTCATAAACCGTGAACTGTCTACAAGGCTATGAGTCAAGCTCTCAAACTTGAATCCAAAATTAGTCATGCCCAAACCAAGAAAAATATTGCCTCGACTCAATCCAAGACAGCTCAAGCAGACTCCAAACCAATGGCCAATATGTCCATCTATTCAGCCAGCAACGCTAAACCAACCCCCGGTATTCTGATACAGAAAAACAAGCTCGTTATTTAAGGGGTGAATGTTACCGGCGTGGTAACAAGTTTGGACCCAACCACCGGTGTAATATAGGAACCCTGAAAATGTTGACAGTCGGGGATGAAGCTGATGATCAAACCGACCTTGACGAGGAAGAACAAGAGAATCACGGGGAAAACTTAGCCTAGATAAGCTTGCATGTCATTTTGGGCCAGTCTCATAACACCACTATAAAGCTACATAGTACCCTAGGTAATACTAAAGTGTTCATTTTAGTGGATAGTGGGTCCACTCATAATTCCATATCAGATACTCTTGTGCGTGAGATGAACATACCCACTCAATTTGTACCACCCTTCAGTGTACAAATAGGCAATAGGGACATAATTCGTTGCAATCAAGTATGTCGGGATACTACTAACCAAGTTACTGATCTACTCAAGATTTTTACCTATTTTCAATTGTTGGAGTGGATTTGTTATTGTGAATTCACTGGTTAGCCTCCCTTAGTAAAAGCATTTGAGTGAAATTATTTTGATTTCTTTCTTTGAATGTCCAGAAATATAAACGGCAAGGAGTGGCTTCAAGCTCCCAAAAGTCAACTGCTTTCCAGCACCTTACCATTGACCTAACAGCCCCTAAAATCCCAACCCTTTACAGCCCTTAGTTGATAATTATCATGAAGTGTTTAACGAACCCACATCACTCCCACCCTTTCGTTCCACTTCTCACTCAATCACCCTACTACCTAATACACCACCACCAAATATTTTCCCTTACCGATACCCACACTCCTAAAAATTCGAGATCGAAAAACAAGTTAAGCAGCTTCTATCAGCTGAGTTTATACAGCCGAGTACAGCTTGTTCTCAAGCCCGGTCTTATTGGTGAAAAAGAAAGACAATACGTGGAGGATGTGTGTTGATTGCTGTGCCCTAAACAATGTTACATTGGCTGATAAGTATCTTATTCCAAACATTGATGAGCTATTGGATGAGCTATACGGGCTTGCGGTCTTTTCTAAACTCTATCTACAATCCTGGTACTATCAGATTCGTTTTAATCCTATGGATGTTGAGAAGTTGGCTTTTTGAACACATTCTGGGCATTACGTGTTTAATGTTATGCCCTTTGGGCTAACAAACGCCCATTCTACATTTCGGGCGGTTATGAACGATCTTTTTCGCCCGTATCTCCGTCGCTTCATTCTTGTATTCTTCGATAACATATTGATTTGCAGCCCCAATATGGAACAACATATTGGTCATCTTGAACAACCTCTGAAACTCCCTAAACATCAATTCTTTGCAAAAATGCCTAAGCGTTGTTTTGTTTAAGACCAGGTATTATTTTTGGGCCACATTATTACATCGGGCGGGGTCAATTCGATCAAGAGAAGATATTAGTTGTTCAATCGTGGCCAGTGCCCAAGACGGTCCATGAAGTTCGAGGTTTTTTAGGCCTTACCATTTTACCATCGGTTTGTACACCACTAAAGGTTGTTGGCTAGACCCCCGGAGGTCCTCACCAAAAAGGATGGTTTCCAATGGTCTGAAGAGGCTACCTTGGCGTTCAACGTATCGAAAAAAGCTTTAATGTCAACACCGGTACTTAAATTGCCAGATTTCTCTAAGGCACTCACGGTTGAATTTGATGCTTCATCCGAGGGGACAGGATTTTCATTCAAGCCAACCACCCGGTAGCCTATTTCAGCAAAGGATGGTTTCCAATGGTATGAAGAGGCTACCTTGGCGTTCAACATATTGAAAGAAGCTTTAATGTCAACACTGGCACATTGCCAAATTTCTCTAAGGCACTCAGCCACTCACGGTTGAATGTGATGCTACATCTGAGGGGATAGGGGCTATTCTCATTCAAGATGACCACCCGGTAGCCTATTTCAGCAAAGGATTCTCACCTTCTAATAGGTTCAAATTGGCTTATGATCAGGAATTGCTAGCTCTTGTTTTAGCGGTTCGAAAGTGGAGTCATCACTTATCGGGGCGCCATTCTTCATCAAAACAGATCACTACACCCTAAAGTTCTTGTTGGAACAATGTAGCAACGCCTTTTCTAAAACTAATGCCCTATAATTTTTCGATTATTCAATGATTAGGGAAAGAAAATAAAGGAGCTGATGCCTTATCTCAACGCCCTCAATCAGATGCTAAATCAGTAGAATTACTCATTTTAGACATTCCCCACTGCTTGGATATTGCTGCTATTCAGGTCAGTTACGATCGAACCCATACACCAGCAAACTCTTGAGTGAACTGATCATCTCTGATCCAACGAGCTACCTAGGGTTTTCAATCGTGAGTGATTCTTTCTTTTTCAAAGGGAGTCTGTGATATCTCATAGTTAAAAAATACCATTCTTCATGAGGCCCATTCCACTCCTGCTACAAGCCACGAGGATATTTAAAAACACTACAATGTATCCAGTCCCAATACTTTTGGCCTAAGATGAAACACGATGTACGTATGTTGTCCAAGAGTGCTTGATATGTCAGCAACAGAAGTATGAAACACTATCACCAGCTGGGTTACTCTAGCCACTTCCAGTCCCTCGTCGGATTTGGGAGGACATATCTCTTGATTTTATTGTGGGGCTACAAAAGTCAAATAGAATGGACACCATTTCGGTGGTAGTGGATCGTTTGAAAAATATGCCCGCTTTATTCCCCTCGTTCAATTGTGTCGGACCGGGACGTAATTTTCCTTCGCAATTTCTGGCAAGAGTTGTTCCGATTGAGCCAGGCAACTAAATATGAGTACTGGCTACCATCCATAGACGGATGGTCAAATGAAAGTGTTGAGTCGTTGTTCAGAAGCATACCTTCGTTGCTTCGCTCATGAGCAACCTATTAAGTGGAGTTCGTTCCTTCCTTGGTTTGAATATTCGTATAACACCAATTATCACACATCAACGAGTAAGAGTTCGTTTCGAGCTATTTATGAGCGCGATCCTCCTCCCTTTGTCCTTATGCAGCCGGGGAGACCATGAATGCTGATTTATAACAACAGTTAATTGACATATGATATTTTAAAACTGCTCCATTTTAACTTGCAAAACACCCAAGATCGCATGCAAGCCTAGGCGAATTCTAAGCGACGAGACTTCTAACCTGCACATGGTCAACTCAGTGTTGACACAATTGCCCCTGCCAATCACCAATGACTGGGAGATTGACTTGTAACCCAATCATATGCTCATTCATCGATGGATTAAGGAAGCTGGACAGTTAGTACTTGAGGTACTTGTTTCAAGGTATCACCAAACTATGAAGAGGCGACCCAGGAAAACTATAATTAGCCTTCCGATTTAACTTCGTAAGTTACCAATAACGATATGAAGATTCAATATGTCACTACGTGAATATCGACCTTCCGCCACATATGTGGTCTGGGCGATTTGCTACACTTCGGCTTAAATGTGTGGCTAAAAGGTCTTTGACCATGTTTGAAAACCTTCCAGAATGTTTTGGCCACACATATTATTCTTCACGTGACCATTCTATACCTCGTCAGGTACTTTTCGCCACACTTTGAAAACAACTGTGACAAAAACTAGCCACATTATAAAAACGTGTGGCGAAATGTGACCTACAGTCATAGTTTGTTTGATCTTTGATACATGTGACCAAAAACACATGCATTAGCCACAAACTGTGACATTTAACTAGCCACATGTTTGAATAGAGTGGCCAAATTTGACAAACGGCTACTGTATTGATAAGAGATGTGTCTAAAAGGTAAAAGATATAGCCACTTATATTACGTTGTGTGACCTAATGTCACATTTTCTAGCCACATTTTTAATAAAGTGGCGAAATATGACGAACAACCATTGTATTTATTAGTTATGTGGCTAAAACGCTTAAAATATATGGCCACTTACACGACGTTGTGTGACCAAAGAGCAGTTTACTTTTATTTTTCATAAGTTTTTTATTGTCACGGATACACTTATTATGTGTGGCTATAAGTTATAAATGGTCACAATAAAATATTTTTAAGTGTGTCAAAATGTAATTAATGACCACTTATACGAGGTTGTGTGACCAAAGAGTATCTTAGTTTTGCTTTTTATACGTTTATTATTGTCACGGATACACTTATTATGTGTGGCTATAAGTTATAAATTGTCACACTTAAAGGATGTTTTAGTGTGTCCAAATGTAATTAATGGCCACTTATACGACGTTGTGTGACTAAAGAGTATCTTAGTTTTGTTTTTTATAAGTTTTTTATTGTCACGGATACACTTATTTTGTGTGGCTATAAGTGAGAAATTGTCACACTTAAATATTTTTAAGTATGTCCAAATGTAAATAATGGCCACTTATATGAGGTTGTGTGACCAAAGAATATGTTAGTTTTATTTTTTCTAAGTTTTTTATTGTCACGGATACACTTATTATGTGGCTCTATAAGTAAATGGTCACAATATAATATTTTTAAGCGTGTCCAATCGTAATTAATGGCCACACGTTGATTTGATGAGTGGCGACGTCATCATTGCCTTTACAGTTTCTTGTTCCGCCAATTTCAAATTGTCAGGGAGATGTACCGGTGGTTTCCGATGGTGTTTAAATACCAGTCACAATCACAATCACAATCCACAATCACAACCACAATCCATAATCAGAATCCACAATCACAATCACAATCCACCTTTCTTCCGATTATAATTTCTGATAATGGCAGCTTGGCTCGAACGTGCACCGGGTGCTCATGCCCCCATCTACTACGACCCCACATTTTTCACTATACAATTCCACTTTTTTTTCCGGCGCCGTCCGGAGGAATCAAAGGGTGAGGTATATTGACTATGTCAACCCTCAAACCTTCACGTACCCACAACTTAACCGAATGGTTAGGTGGCTTGGGTACACGACTGCTGATTATTTCAGCATTGAAATGGTAGTTCCGGGGATCGAGGTGGCGTACATCGAGTTGAACGACTTGGAGCACTTCAGGGTGGTGTCCGTTTATGGGACATTCCATACACAGGTGAACCTTCGCCTCCATAGGCTTAGGGACTCCACCTTCACCTCGGATGGCATGTGGGAGAGGATCATGCCCTCTCATACTCCAGAATCGGATGTAGATTCAGATACGGAATCGGATGTAGATTCCGATATGGAATCGGATGCTAGGAGTTAGAGTTAGTTTTATTAATGTAAATGTTATTATTGTAAATGTTATTATATTTTGGTATTAATATGTTATGTGAATATTATTATTGTAAATGTTATTATTAACTGCAAATAAAAGGTTCTTGTACATTTTGATCTTAACATGAGTACGTAGAAAATAATGCCAATTTATTTAAAAATGCGAACGTAAGAAAAAATACCAACTACAATATCAATCTACATAAACAATGACTTATAATAACAAAGAAAAGAACCTAAAAACTACAACAAAAGAATCAAAATCAAGAACAAAATAATAACAGCATATACCAGCAAATACTTATAACAGCAAAAGAAAACATCTAATAATAACAACAAAATATAAATAAGCAAACACTTATAACGTCTCATAATCGAAAATTAGCAAATACGAACAAAAAATAGCAACAAACACCTATAAAAATAAACCTAATCATAACAACAAATTGGTTCTCACCGTTTTCATGTTAAGAATAAAATGTATATGATCTTGTTTCCAGTAAATGTTATTATTATATTTTGGTTGCGTTTTTGAAGCGTAGTTGATGTTGATTTTTTATAAATAACTTTAAAATAGATGTTAGTGTGAGTGAATAATAACAAAATAGACCTAAAATTTAATTTTTGGTAGTTGAGACAGTAACTTATTGTAGTTCAGTTGATTTGTAGCGTATCTAGTAAGATAAACTAGTTTTTTTTTATTTTAATTAACTTGAATGTAGGCTTTATTACATAAATATATTTCAAAGATTTTCTGACAGGTATTTAAAGCGTACAAAGCGTGTGATATACTAGTTTTTTTTATTTTAATTAACTTGAATGTAGGCTATCATTACATAAATATATTTCAAAGATTTTGGACAGGTAGTAGGGATAAATGTAATTAATTTCCTAAATTAATTAGCTTCTGTGCGTTTCCTAAGCGTGTGGAAACCATTTTGACAGGTAGTATGCAGTTATATACACTCAACAGCCAACTATATAACAACAGAGACTTTAATGACTACAATAAAACTGGTGACTAAAATTTATTACACTTCTATATATGTTATGTGAATTCCAAACTTGGCCAAACAAAAAATATCTAAGGTTTCCACAGATCTTAAACTTCCCAAAGATGTTAGATTTTGATAAAATCCTTTCCAAAACTCAATGCCGTCACCAAATCTTAAATCTAAGGTTACTGGTGATGGCATTGAGTTTGGAAGCGGTTTTTCAAAACTGAATTTATTTGTTCAAAGGCTTCTTCAAAGTCTGAAGGGTACAATTTTGGTATGTAGGTTAGTGAAAAGAAGGGCATAATGGTCTTTTTTATAAAATGAGTTGATAATGTTTTGCAGGAAACCAGCTGTTGAAAAGTATGTTGAAACATAACCAAACAGAGGTTGTGCAAGAAACAAAACCATCAGACGAGAAATGATGCATTTTTGGGCTTTCTTTGTATTAATGTAACTTTGATATAGCACGAGTCAGTTATGAGTGTAATGACTTTATTGATCTTACTATGGTACACTACGAGTCAATTGTGACTTTTATCGATGTAACATGATATATGTTTGAACTTGACATCAATTGACCAAAATAGCCAGAAGATGAAATGAATTCAACAAACCGGCCTGTACGTATAAGTAGTAATAGTATTAAAAACAACCAATATTTCTTTAGTTTGAATTAATAAGTACAAAGTATAGAAGGAAGATATCATGTATCACAACTATATTTAAACATTATTTACATCTAACTAGCCGAACGAACACAACTGCTGGGTCGACAACCCCGACATCGGTGTCAATCTCCATTACGAATAGTTGTAGCCTTTTTCCCGGGCCGCCAGTAATCATCCAGGGACTCATTACGAAGCAGTTGATTTGGTTGTACAAGTGGCAATGTATTACCCTCATGAGGGAAAGTTACCGTACTAATTTTCTCATTGACCTCATCATACGAATGCCTATAATTCTTGGGTGGAGTTATGAGGACAACATGCTTTTTTCTATCCAGCTGATCTTGAACATAAAACACCTGGTGTGTTTGCGAGGCCGATATGAACGGATCATCCTTGTGGCCAAATTTGTTTAGGTCGACCGACATGTAACGAAGAATATCATGTTTGACATGTTTACGGTCAACCCATTGGCACATGAAGACCGGAATTCTTTTAGTATGATAATCTAGGACCCATATCTCTTGCAAAACCCCAAAATAAAAGTTTTGTCCATACGTCACCACGTCTTTTTTGATGTGCATGTCATCCGCCTCTACACCAACCCCGCTGTTCTGGTAAACTCTACCATCATGAGATTTTGTACGAAATTCAAAACCGTTGATGTCGTACGAGTCATATTTGTAAACGTTGCGGTGTACTCCGTGTGCAATCCACTTTAAGGTTTCCGATACAGAACCTGAGGAGCCCGCTAGCTCTCTTTCAACCTGAATTTCATTACAAGGATTAGAAGACTTAATAAATTGATCTACCTTGTCGCGTAACCAGTCACCAAACTTTAAAGTATGCTACTTCTCCAGCAATGCTTGTCGTTTTCCAGGCATTTGGTTTTTCAAAGAGGTCTTCTGTTGCAAGTAAGAGTATAATATATTGCGAATTAATATATATATATATACACACAATTTTATATATATATATATATATATATGTATATATTAATTTTGGGTGCGTTTGCTTAGCGTTTTAGGTTTTTAGCTTTGTTTTTTGCCTTTGAACGTCTCGCGTAACTACCGTACGTTAAGGCATTAGCGTACAGTAACTGCACCCTATATATATTTATATATATATATATATATAATTTAGAGTATATATGTTAGTAATACTTACTCGATATACGGCGCTATTTCAGGCGTATTCTGCAGCACATAGATATGTGCTCTCTTGAAAAGATCAGGAGAAACTTCAACTGATTTAACGCCTGTGACAGGGATTGTCTCCCCATTATCATCATGATTATCATGTGGAATACCAACAGTGCTCTTGATAAATTTTGTTTCTTCCGCAATGTTCTCCTCAGCAATGCACCCTTCTGGATAAGTTTAGTTTCGCACATGCCCTTTGATAACCTTCATACACCTTTCAAAGGGATACATCCAACGAAAGCATGGTGGCCCACATAATTTTATCTCTCTAACAAGGTGCACGGTTAAGTGAACCATGACATCAAAAAATGATGGCAGAAAGTACTTCTCCAGCAGGCACAGTGTAACTATTTGCTCTTCCTGCATCTTATCAAGCTCTTCTACAATGATCTCTTTGCTACAAATTGACTTGAAAAAAAACAAAGCCTTATTATAGCATTTCTCATTGATTATGGCATGATGGAACGTATTGCAAGGGGCAGAAACTGTTGCATAAGCATGTGATAATCATGTGATTTATGGCCTTGTAGCTTCCTTTCTTTAAGATTCACCAAACTAGAGAAGTTAGAACAATACCCTAGTGGAGCCTTCAGTTTATACACTGTTTCAAGAAACATGTCTTTTTCTTGCGCTGATAATGTGAAGCATGCTGCAGGCAGTTCTGTATTGTTGCCTTTTGCTTTCGGTTGCAACTCCTTTTTAATCCCTAAAAACTCCAAATCCTTTCTAGCTGCCAATCCATCTTTTGTCCTACCGGGAATGCTCAGCAACGTCCCGAAAATACTTTCTACCACATTCTTTTCAACATGCATCAAATCAATACAATGTTGGACAGGTAAATACTTCCAATAGCTGACCGTTGGTACCATATGTTGAACTTCTTCCAATATTGGTGTGGCGTTGTGTTATCCCTTTTCCTCTTACTCCCACTTAGGGATTCAGATCCCTTTCCCCATTCATTGTTAATGTTTTTGACTTCGTCGTATATCTCTTCCCCTGTCATACGCTCTTTAGTGGTTCTCATCTCCTCTTTTCCGTTGAACGTCTTTGTTTGTTTTCTGAAAGGGTGGTCATGTGATAAATACCTTCTGTGGGCAGCATAACTCTGCTTCTTTGTGTGATAAATTCGAACACACTGAGTATCGCCCCGACACACCACACAACCTTTGAATCCACTGTAAGGGCAACCACATAGTGTACCAAGTGCAGGGTAATCATTAATCGTCCATAACACAACTGCACGTAGTGTAAACATTTCTTGTTTATATGCATCATATGTTGGCTCCTGTAGGTTCCCGTACGGATCTTACACGGGATATCGCTATCTACGTAGGTGCGGAATCCCTGCGTAGGTAGTTACGAGCGTAGAATACGTAAAACAATCACACGCGATACAAACGAACACGTTATATATTATAACTTGAAACACGTCTATTACAGACTCTCGGCACGTTCACTGAACTCAACTACTGATTCCTCTCTCGTTTACCTAAACAATCCGTCGGCTACAGTATATATAGACACGACAACTTCGCCCGAAATGTTCAGGCGAAGTTGTCCATAACTTCGCTCGTTCAACAAGTTCGCCTAGGCGAACTTGTCGACAACTTCGCTTGTTCAACAAGTTCGCCTAAGCGAACTTGTTGACAACTTCGCTTACATACATAAACATAAACTTAAACATAATTACATTACAGACTCGATTACAAACGCTAGACTATGAACTACTGACATTTATGTACCAACAGACTCCCCCTTGGCAGTAGCTTCATATCTTGATCTTCAAAGCTTGTGTCTTGTAATCTCTCGTCTTCTCTCTTCATCTCTTCAAGCATGCACTCCCTGTCTAACACATACAGAAACCAACTTCTGGTACTTCTTAGCTTCCTCTTTCCAAGCAGGAATGTAGAAAATCTTCTTAGCATGTAGTACCTGCAAGTCAGCTTGAGACAGATTGACTAAGTGCATAGGATCATACACTCTCATGATCTCTTGCTCATCTTCATCCTCCATGACCGCTTCAGCAGTTTCACAATCCACGTACCACCACTTCAAGTCTTTCAAGACGTTCTTGGGCATCACCTTCATCGGCACTTCTTTTAAATGACGGACTGGTTTATACTTCATAACCATCCATGGTTTGCCGGCTGCCCTCATCCCTCTATCTTTTTCTTCTACTAACTTCCCTTTCTGAGGCTTCAGAAGTTCAAACTTTTTATCTTTAGTGGCCTCCTTCCAAACAATTTTCCCAATTACTCTCGCCATGTTATCATCACTTCTGTTTATCAGCCCCAGTCTTGCTAAGTCTTTCACCTCACACTCCGGTAAGGTATTCAGGGATCTTAACATCTTCTTGAAGTACTGAATGCCGTCGTAACGTTTGATCACAAATAGTTTCAACTCTTCATCGTACAACCAGCATATGATTCCCTTCTTTGATTCTGCATATCCCTTTATATTATACGACTTTTTGAACATCGTCGGTACTGCTGGCTTCTTCGTCTTTACAAACCACTGAGCGCAGCCTTCCTTCCAGTTTGGCTGATCTTCCCACTCAGTGTTGTCAACCGCAGCATCTTCACATATAGTCGACTGTTCAACCACAGGGATCTCATGCTCTACATTTTCTTCAACAATCTCTCCTTCTTCTATCACATTCTCAACCACAATTTCTGCACCAATCTTTTCGATCTCATCGATTGGCAGAACATCATCTTCATTTATCAACTCATCATCCTCTAACATATCGTCTATCTCTTTCAGCGCATCAATCATATCATCAACAATCTCAACATCTTCAACCACATCCACATCATCACCAACAGCAACCACATCATCACCAGCGGCAGACTCCCCCTCAGCTGTGGAAGCCCTAAGAGCTATAGTAGTTCTTGGCAACTCACCACCTGCACCTTCCGGTGCATTGGGATCTTCGTCTTGATCATTTCTTCTTTTCGTCCTCAGCTCGTCGCCTCTACAGCTCATCTCCCCCTGAGATGCCAAGAACACCTTCAAGGCATCTATAACTTTCCCGTGCTCAACCAGGAAGGATGCCTGCAGTTGATTTGCTTCCACTAGGCGTTGAATAGTCTTGGACTGCTCAGCAACGATCCGCTCTAGTGAAGTTATTCGTTCCGAGTTGAACAATTTGAATTAGCTCTTTAAAACTTCCCTTTAAGAAATAAACGACATGATCAATTCTAAGTAACCAGTTAAAAATTAATACAACTACAAAACTAAGAAAAGCTTATAAAAATTTAACGAATAAGGGATCAAATTTCAGTCTAGTCAGGGACCACCATGTTTTAGAAAAGATCCTAACAGGAATCATACTAACTCCATGACTGTCACATAGATCCGTGTTTAGCTGTATTATGACATAGAGAAACAGGTTGTACACATGTAAATAACTTAAAATGGTTTTCATCGTTTCTGTGATACGAGTTAAGTTCAGTTAATCTCAAAAAATAAGTGGGCAACAACTCAGAGATTAAGATGCCTCCTATCTATTCTCAAAGCGTATTTGGCTTTCCCCAAGTCACCCCGAATTGACTTCGACCCATAGTGTCTGATTAATTTGTAAGTATTCTTTGTCTGCTTCCCGTACTCTTTCTTACTCCATGATTGAGAAATCTCGATATCTTGAACTCTCGAAGGTTACAATAACTCATAAGTACTAATTTTTTTATTTTTATTTTTTTTTTCAACAAACATACTTATAGACTTCAGAGTAAAAAACAACTGCAAGTCCCGAATCTGGATCACTGCAGTGTCTTGAAACGCTTTCTTCACGGGAATCAGAACACTTACGGGCTCGTGTATGACTGGGTAAACGCTTTTCTGCCTATCATTCGGAAAGATATGTATGAAGACATACAAAACTCTTAAGGAGTTTCCACGTAAAATTGAGTAGATTAGGTTAGTATCACATCTACTTTTACGCACCATAAAAAGTTACCATGACATACAATGACTGTTCTAGGGCCTTTTAAGCCTAATAACTTCACTAGTTAAGCACACACAATCAGTATATATATATCATTTTCCAAGGTTGGATCAATTTTCTGTGAACATAGCAAAGGTACTTCATACGAAGTAGTAGACTTGAAAAGTAATTTCATTTCCCCAAAAAAAATTTTGACTTCAATCGCCCCGATCACGTCAAAGTCTTCAGGTAAACGGCAATCCTGAAGATCCAATGGATCAACTGGACCGACCACATACAAGTATGTGTCCTTCTAACTAAGTATGAACGACTAATTTTCAGCGACAGAAAGAAAAACACATCATAACCGCCCCGGTCACTTTCCGTCATTTGGTTAATGGCGACCCTCATTCTCTACAAGTAGAAACGAGGACCAAAACATATCCGAGGATATGTCCATCAAACTGAGGTAACCGACTAATTTTAAGCAATAGTGACCTTTTTTTTTTTTAAATAAACACAAAAAAAACAAGGTTACTCGGGATTGATCATCCCGTTCAGCTCAATTAGGTTTTGAAATCTGGATTTATCAAACGCTTTTGTAAATAAATCAGCGAAATTTTCTAGCGTATCGACCTTTTCGACCTTAATCAGTTTCTTCTCAGCACAATCCCGTATGAAATGATGACGAATGTCAATATGTTTAGTTTTACTATGTTTTATGGGATTGTTAATTACTGAGATGACAGCAGTGTTATCAATAAAAATAGGAGTGAGTAAGAAATTCAGACCATAGTCGCGCAATTGTTGCTGAATCCACAAAACCTGAGAGCAGCAGTTGGATGCTGCCATATATTCAGCTTCGCACGTTGAGATTGCGACTGATGTCTGTTTCTTGCACTGCCAGGAAACTAATCTTCCACCGAGAAACTGACATCCTCCTGTTGTCGACTTCCGACTCTGATTGCACCCTCCATAATCAGAATCTGTATAAGCAACCAGTTCCACGTCTCCTCCCTTCGGGTACCACAACCCTAGCTTCGGCTTGCCTTTGAGATACCGCAAAATCCTCTTCACACCCTTCATGTGAGATTCCTTTGGGTTTGCCTGAAAACGGGCACAAAGACAAACAGCAAACATTATATCAGGCCTAGAAGCAGTCAAATACATCAAAGAACCTATTATAGCCCGATACTGAGTTGGGTCCACATCTGCGTCACCGTCTATTTCAGCTCCCAACTTGTGGTTGACGCAAATTGGAGTGTCAAATGGAGAACAGTCCTCCATCTTGAAGCGCTTGAGGACATCATGAACATATTTTGTTTGATGAATGAACATCCCATCCTTCTTTTGATCAACCTGCAATCCTAAAAAGAACGTTAGTTCACCCATAGCACTCATCTCAAATCTTTTCTTCATGACGGCCTCAAATTCCTGACACATGGAGACTCTTGATGCAGCAAATATGATGTCATCCACGTAGACTTGAACTAGCAGGAAGTCACTTCCATCTCTCTTCACAAACAGTGTGCTGTCAATCAAACCCCTTTCAAAACCATTTTCTAGCAAGTAGTCCGATAACGTTGAATACCAGGCACGAGGTGCCTGATGTAATCCATACAGCGCCTTGCTCAACTTGTACACGTGATCAGGAAAGTCTGGGTCAGGAAAACCCGGAGGTTGCTCAACATACACAACCTCATCAACTTTCCCATTGAGGAACGCACTCTTCACGTCCAACTGAAACACTTTCATCTTCTTAAAAGCAGCAAACGCCAAAAACAATCTTATCGCTTCCAACCTGGCCACCGGAGCGAACACTTCATTATAATCTATCCCCTCTTGCTGATTAAAACCTTTAACGACCAGCCTCGCCTTGTTTCTTATATAATTTACTTTCTTGGTGAGATGGGACTTCTTGTGCTGCTTTCCCTTTTTGCACGCAAGACATTTGTCTTCAAAATTGAAACTTTTTAAGGGAACACCCAACACAAGCCCATGTCTGACAATATGGTTCATCTTACGAAGATGAATGTGCCCCATTCTCCTGTGCCACAGTTCAGATTCCGATTCGCTTGCTTTCGTCAAAAGGCACGATTCTTCCGTTGACATTTCAGTTGAACTTAGATCCATCATATACGTATTTCTATCACGTGGAGCCTTCATTACTATCCACTCCTCTGGTATTTGAAAACCAGGCTTCAACACAATCGCATCATTCTTCGTGAAGTGTACGGTATAATCTTTATCACAAATCTGCGACACACTCAGCAGATTGTGCTTCAGTTCTTCAACAAAGTTCACATTTTCTAACGTCATCTTCCCGTTAGTTACCGTACCCCTTCCTGTTATTTTGCCTCCACTCTCACCGGCAAAACTGACTCTCGCTCCTTGAACAGGTTTTAAATCTTGTAACAAATCTTTGTTACCAGTCATGTGCCGGGAACAGCCGATGTCCACAACCCAAAGATTATTGGAAGCCCTGTTCAACTGTTCCTTGTTACCAGTCATGTAGGTCCCCCCGGGGGCGTCGCCGATCGATACGAGATCCGCACGAGGTCTAGGAGTGCGGAATCCTCCTAGACTCGTTAATGGTGTAATAGATGAAGAACACAAACACGTACACGAACAAATACACGAACAAATACAAGAACAGGATAAACAAATCTGCAGATTCTTATATAATAATCATTAAACAAACACGTTACATACCGTAACATAAACAGAAACACGTCCGACCCGAGGTGAGCTCTACCTCGGGTCGTCCCTAACGACACTCTCTCTCTGTTTGTTCTCTCTCTACTTGAACTGGACACAAAACTCACTGAATTACTGGATCCAAATCTAAACAAGACACATAAATATATAGATAAAAACTTCACGGGCTTGGGCTTGGGCCAGTAGGCGAAGTTGTTCTTAACTTCGCCTAAGGCGAAGTTGTTATAACTTCGCCTCAGGTGAAGTTGTTCCAAACTTCACCGTTGGCGAAGTTGTTCTTAACTTCGCCTAAGGCGAAGTTGTTCTAACTTCGCCTATAGCGTCTCCGCTGGTCAGAATTGCATAGCGACGGTCACAAAATGCACCAACAGACTCCCCTTTGACCGTTGCTCTCAATTCTAACAAACACGAAAGATCATCTGTTACAAAACATGTACCAACAGACTCCCTCTTAACTGATGATCTTCTGTTTGCTCTTCAACCAGCCGTGTCTGAAACTGTCCTGTAGCTTCACAAATCTACCAATCACCCAGCGTCTTCCATATCAGATCTCCCCTTCAGTGTAAGCTTCTCCGACTATAACGATTGAGGTCTTTGAAATGCATGCATCCTCGTGCCAATAGATCATCTCAACCAATCACGTGAGTCCATCTGACTTCACCAACACGTGAAGTTGGGCTTCCTCCACAACTTCACCAACTCGTCGGCATACGATAAGGTTTAATCTTCAACTACTCAACATCAAGTGATCAATTTCATCACAAAACCGCCTTGACAGAATCTAACACATGACCATTAATTAATCCGAAGCATCTTCAATCACCAGGGATAACGATCAAGAACATAAACACTTTAGTTCCCGATTAAATCCAACTTGTTCCAGAATTTTCACTCTAATAAATAAGCATCACGTTTCAGGATCCAATTCTCGAACGCCTTGAAAATAACATAAATAATATGCTCTGACCGCAATCCAGTAATGACAAAAACCTTCAGTTCAATTTGACTTTCTTCAATTTGGTCAACCTCGAACAACAACAATTGCATTGCCCACAAACACCCAAATATGTGTCAATATCCAGTTTCAATCAATATCCCATTCACAAACTCAACTCCATATCCAGAGTTGACACGTATTTGTTCACACGTAAGACCCAGAGATAACAAGTTTCACTCGTTGACGGAACAACATCTCCGGTCTCACAATAATCGTGTACACCTGGCCATACAGACGAAAACACCAAAATACACTTTTTTTTTTCTCGTTAACTTCGCCTAAAGTTAACTTCGTCTGTCCATAACTTCGCCTGGCTATAACTTCGCCGAGAAGTCAACTTCGCCTAAAGTCAACTTCGCCTGTTCATAACTTCGCCTGGCTTTAACTTCGCCTGTCCATAACTTCGCCAGACCTTATATCTTCGCTCAAACCCTACGAACAGTGACGGCAACTTCGCCTGATGAACAATAACTTCGCCTGCGGCGCTGTTCGGCCAGAAACGCACAGAAACGTGTAGAAACACCAAAACGCAGATCTCGAACCATAGCATAAGAGCCCTGGCTCTGATACCACATGTAGGTCCCCCCGGGGGCGTCGCCGATCGATACGAGATCCGCACGAGGTCTAGGAGTGCGGAATCCTCCTAGACTCGTTAATGGTGTAATAGATGAAGAACACAAACACGTACACGAACAAATACACGAACAAATACAAGAACAGGATAAACAAATCTGCAGATTCTTATATAATAATCATTAAACAAACACGTTACATACCGTAACATAAACAGAAACACGTCCGACCCGAGGTGAGCTCTACCTCGGGTCGTCCCTAACGACACTCTCTCTCTGTTTGTTCTCTCTCTACTTGAACTGGACACAAAACTCACTGAATTACTGGATCCAAATCTAAACAAGACACATAAATATATAGATAAAAACTTCACGGGCTTGGGCTTGGGCCAGTAGGCGAAGTTGTTCTTAACTTCGCCTAAGGCGAAGTTGTTATAACTTCGCCTCAGGTGAAGTTGTTCCAAACTTCACCGTTGGCGAAGTTGTTCTTAACTTCGCCTAAGGCGAAGTTGTTCTAACTTCGCCTATAGCGTCTCCGCTGGTCAGAATTGCATAGCGACGGTCACAAAATGCACCAACAGCTCCCCGACCTCAAATAAAGATGCTAGATCGTCAATTAAAGGCTGTAAAAACACATCAATATTGTTTCCTGCCGCTCCGGATATTAATAAGGAAAGCATGATGAATTTTCTTTTCATACACATCCAAGATGGAAGGTTGTAAATGACTGCTAAAACAGGCCAGACACTGTGGTTTCTGTTGCCTCTATGTACGTCGACCCCATCAGTGCAAATCCCTAGACGAAGATTTCTTGGATCGCTTCTGATGGTATCGGAGTACCTGTCATCTATGGCTTTCCATGCCGGTGAATCTGATGGGTGGCATAATACACCGAGTTTATTGGTACTCGTGGCGTGCCATGTTAAATTCTCTGCTGTGGTCTTTGATTGAAAGAGGCGCTTGAATCGTGGAATAATGGGAAAGTACCACAGTACCTTAGCGGGCGTGTTTATGTAAGTTTTGTTAGTCTTCTCATCCACCTTCCACCTTGACTTGTTACAAACTGGACATGCTTCCAAATCCTTGTAATCCTTATAGTAAATAATGCAGTCATTGATACACACATGTATCTTTTCGTATCCTGAGCCCATTGCCTTCATCATCCTTTTGCCCTCATACATATTATTTACCATTTCGTTATCTGCAGGTAGCATCCTTTTCAACAATTTCAGAAGTTCATCAACGAACTTATGAGATACCCCGTTCTTGCTCTTCAAGTTGAGTAGTTGTACTAATGCAGACAACTTGGTGAAGTCAAGACATCCTTTATATAGGGGCTTCTCAGCATCAACAAGTAGTTGTAGAAACTCTTGATACTTCTTGTCGCCTTTGAAATTGTCTTTTGTAGCATTTACCATTTCTACAGTTTCACAGGCATCTGTTGGAATGTTGGTGTCAACAAACCCATTATTATTTTTATTGTTATTATTATTATTATTATTATTATTATTATTATTATTATTATTATTATCATATTTAGTTGGAATGCAGGTGCAGGCAAACCCAGTATTATCAACATAATTAGTTGGAATGCTGGTGTCGGCTTCTCCATGTTTTATCCAAGTAGTATAATTCGTATCAATTCCAAACCTGTACAAGTGATGTTCTACCTCGTCTACACTAAGAGATACGTGGTTCAAACACCGAACACATGGACATGAAACAGAAACTGGTGGTGATGTCTCCTTGCAATTACGAACTGCAAAATGTAGAAATGCCTTAACACCATCTCTATATGATTTACTGCACCTGTCGCCTACTGACATCCAAAACTTATCCATCTTCCAAGAGTTTTTTTATTAACTGTGTCATCAACGATATATATATATATATATATACACACTAATTAACGCCAATAAATTTAACTGACTAAAAGAAAAAATATTTTTTGCTCACCTGGGATTAATGAAGCTGTTTGGTAGGATTGAGATTGATGAGAGTTCAATAAATACACTAGCAGATCATTTATTAGGGTTTGGTGAGATTGTGAGATTTTATTTGGTCAATACTAATTGATTTGTGAGTCTTCCAGAAGATAACTCGATTAATTGGCGGGTAAAAATGAAAATTTTAAACTTCTAAATTTCGTTATATAAATAATAGAAGAGGTTCTATTACGTTCTCAGGGTATAGCTCAAACGGTTGAGTCGCTTGTGATTAAATATAGATTGCAAATATCACGGGTTCGAAACTCAGGAGGGACATATTTTTATTGATTTTATATAATAACCTCATTTTAATGAAATATTATAATAACCTCTTTTTAATAAAGTAAATACACTGTGATTTTGAAAACACTCAAACTAAACTACTCATTAAGCCTTTAATTGCGTTCAGAAACATAAAAATACATCATAATAGCTGGTCTAAAATCATAACAATGTTTCTTAGCTTTTAATTACAAAACTAATTAAAAGCCCTAAAAACAACAAGAAGCAAATAAAATACAATATCTTCACTTTTTTTCTAATTCAATCCTTGAAGCTACACTCCTTGCAAGTTGATCCTCTAATGACTTATTTGCCCTTATCAAGATAGGAATTATGTCTGTACATCTTGTGCACACATCAGATCTTGTGGACGAAGCACAAACAGACCATATAAAGAAATCACATTTGTTGCCCTAAAAGTTGAAAAAAATATAGGGTTTATGGTCAACAATTGTAGATGAATTCCAACTTTATATACAATTTCACTAACCTGAGATGCACAATTGTAGAACCTCCGACCTGGATTTTTGGTGGTGCTTGATGTTCTTTGAATGGCTTCAACTCCACAAAAACAATAAACCTGAGATCGATTGCTTCTGTTACTGGATGTGGTGGTCCTCGATGAGATTTCTTCCATGGTGAAAAAGGAGTTTTTATTGAAAACAAAACTAGATATATAAGTATATATATATAGGAGGGTTTAGAAAGTAGTTGTTGTACACATGCTTTTTATTACCATTTTAGGATATTTATATATGTCTTTGTACAGTAGCATGTTGCAAGCGTAACAGACTCTTTTGAACAATTATATTACATATTTTAACCTAATTGATTACACGCATTTTTAACAAAGAAATATGAGGACCATTAATCCATATTTACCATTCATCAAAAGATGCATCACAAAAAGTACCCTTAATTACAATACATAAAACATGTTAAGAAAGCATTTTAAGATAATATATATTTACCATTCATCAAAAGATGCCATACAAAAAGTACCATTAATTACAATACATCACAAAAAAACCAAGACCAGCAAAGCTAACATCACCATCACTCATGTTGGTTGACACCGTAGTTATGGTGTCAACCAGGGTCTCACACACTGACTCGTAGCATTCAGACTGTTGTTGCTGATAATCAGCAACCATTGCTCGAAACTCAATGTCGTCTTCCCACAACATGAGGTTATAACAGGATTGGAAGGTGTTTGTTTTTTCGGCTGCGAGTGTAGCCCTAATCGCTTCGACTTTCTTCAACAGAGAGTCGTCTTTGTCTTTCTGAAAATCCATCATTTTTTTCACAATGGCCTTCACGGTTTTCTCAGAATAATTCATTTTTATTATCTTTCTGAAACTGTTAGTGTGATTGAATAACCAAACTTAATGTAGTTAAGTTTGATTTGTAGTAAGATATAGTAAGATCTAGTCAGATATAGCTTAACTTTAATGTAGGCTATCATTACCATAATATTGTTCCCGGCATTTTTGACAGGTGACGTATAATTGTGATCAATTAATTCTGACAGGTGATATAAATGCAAGTAATCTCTAGATTAAAGAAAAACACATGAGACAAATTGGTGCGTTTCCCAAGCGTGGGACACCCTTTTGTTTTTTTATTACAGTTACTATTCGTTTGTGAGCATTTTGGTTATATATACCTACACCACATTTGTGAAACTCATATACCTACATAATTTTAAATTATTTTTTTTAGTTAATAATGGATTGCTCGTCATCATCATCATCCAGATCCTACAAGGCTGCCCTCAGAAGGCGAATTGAGGCTCAAATCGAGGTAGATAAAGCTTGTCGGGAAACTCTTACTGAAGAATTTGTAAAGACTAGCAACAACTTGGATGCCAGGGATCTCATTACAAAAGTTCTTACTCGGATGCCCGCTAGTTGTATCCGAGATCTTGATGTTTTGTTTATGGTTGATGTAGGACAGAGAAAGCTTGACGAGTTAAAACTTTTGGGCAAGGCAATTCTTGAACTGAATTGCTCAATGGAATTGAAGTTGAAGTTTCTTATGTCACTCAGAGATTAGTAGTAATAAAATTTGTATGTTTGTGATGGTGTGTTTATATGTGTGTTTTGGTAATAATAAAATTTTATGTTTCTGTTAAAACATTGATTCAACATGTAACTATTATCTTAAAGTGCATTACAAACTGATAACAGAAGACTAGAGATCTCCATAAGTCCATATCATAACAAGTATCTTAAATTACATAGCAGTCAGTTTTGAAATCATTCAAATTTGTTGTTGTCTTTTCTTAAGTTCAGCAATCAACTCTTCTTCGGTTAAACGAGTGTCGTCATTTTCATGGAATAACAGTGCTTTCTTGATAAGAGTATTTCTATGTTGGTTTACATCCGAGAGGAGGATTTTGCACAAATACTTGAACCTCAAACCTTTTAGCTGTGTTTGTTGTATACGGCCTTCCTTTTTGAGATTACACCCCCATGGTCTCTTCCCATCATAATTCTCCATGTGTCTCATAGCAAAAATACCACAATCTATTCCATTACTTTTTGTTCTCCATGTCATCTTCAATCTATTGATTGTTGCTACTTGGATTTGCTGAGCAATGGGGTGTTTGATTGTTTTAAGATAAATGCAAAAAACGTTTCTCTACACAAAATAGAAAGCAATTTAAGTATTTTGATAATTTTTATAACATGTATGTATGTTTTTTGGGTTAAAGGTATATATGTTTACCAGCATATCAGGAGTCTTTCCGTATCTTTCTTCAAAATTCTCTCTAATTGCTTTTGATTTGTCTTCTAAGCTTTTAAACTTTGCATCAGCTGGTATTTCTTGGTTTGCACTGTTGTCAAGTAAGTCTATCACTCCTGTTTGAAGATTGAAGGCAACCATAACGAAATGATCGTGTTGTAGAATTTGCACGAGCACTATAGCAACCTCCTTGAGTGATGGAATTCCACTCCTTGCCATTTCTCTTGTCATGTTGTCTAAAAACATATCCAGTCTTTCTTTGTCTGTGTAACCCCTTGACTCAGAATAATGGTCACTTGTCTGTATATTAATTAAAAATGCAGATGATTAAAGCGTTTATTGTCACACCCTCAAAATCCACTAACGGAGTTTTACCGTCAGAGGGTGTGAACTAATAGGATCGGAATCATTAGTTATAATCAAACCATAAAAACATTTAAGTGAAAATAAGTGCGGAAACGTAAAAACATAAACCAAGTGTTGTGCCACGCAGGACGACTTAAAAACCCACATAGTAACAGTTTAAAACAAGTTTGCATAATCAATAGTGTTCAAAGTAATGCATGATCCTATACCGCGCGCCCGCCTCGGCTACCTGAGAATAACATACTAAAAGTGTCAACACGAGGTTGGTGAGTTCACAAGTTTATATAAAATAAAGCGTTTAGCGTTTTGCGTTTAGCGTTTTGCGTTACCAGATAGTGTTAAATCAATTATATATCTATAGGTAGCTAGCCTATAAAGCAAGTATTACTAAGTATTCGACACCGAAGCTGACTGTTTATCATGTGCCTTGCCACCAGGTCTATCCCGACCATGGTAATGTGTTTAGCCAAGATTACACCCACTCGACCTCCAGTCGAGCTTAGCGTTGGGTGGGGTTTGTCAAACCCAGTAGTACTACTCAACAATGACTCGCTATTTTCCAATACTAAACGGTTCGATGTGTGAAGGACTTCAATTATTTCGTTTTCCACTTAGCCTTTACAAGCGATATATATTTTCATAACAAAATCTAAAAGCGTTTTGGAGTATGTTATCTCCCCCAAGTGAAAAGCTTTTAAAAAGTTTAAAGGGGAAAGTGAAACTCACTGTTTGCGAAGAATTCCAAAAACAAGTCACCCAAGTGATGCGCGTCACAGAAAAACTCTCGCTAGCGTTCTAAAACAACAAGGAGATTTTCTAAGTGTCGGAACTATTATCGAGTCTCTAGACTCAGCACATAATACCTATGCACAAGATACGTTTCGTGTTTCGTTTGTGAATCGTGTGTGTCTCAACAAGCACATTAGTGATACGTTACGTGTGTGAACAACTATTTACGTGTCAAGTGTTAATGGTGTACATTACTAGCAATTATTCCCCGCAAGGGCAATTTGGTCAAAACATAACAATTATCTAGCAATTAGACTCTACTGGCAGGTGGACAATTACACATCTCAAACGCTGATTCGGCCTTCTCAGCCCAACACAGGAAACCTATAGCTCCTTCCGTGCCCTTAAACGAATTGGGCCTGCAATCCAGGTAGTTCTTGAAAGTACACGTTCCAGTCGGACCTCCAGCTTGATTCTGAACATGTGCGGCTAGAGCGGCCGCCGCGTGGTCGTTCAGCAGTGTTTGGAGTTCTGCTGCAGTCAAGTTGATATTACCGCGACCGTGTCCCGCGTTTCTCCCTGCCATTTCCTAGAATCACAGCATAAAATGTTAAACATGAATTCTCGATTTCATATGCAACACACCATACATGTAATAAAAAGATAGGTAGGAAAGAAAAAAAATAGAAGAAGTAAACATCACATCACAACCATATATTAATCCAAATAATAATTCATGATTAAAACCATTGTATTCGCTACAAAGTATTTAAAACCAATCCTTAAAATCATAGAAAATAATAGTTTGGATGGAGACAACCCCTCCATCTAGGTGTTATCATCCTTAGATGTCATCGTCTGAGGACATCTGAGTGTTCCTCCGGCTCAGCCGGTTCTTCCTCCAGTTCCTCTTCGGGTTCCTCCTCGGGATCTTCCTCGGGATCCTCCTCAGGCTCCTCTTCGAGATCTTCCTCGGGTTCCTCCTCAGGCTCTGCCTCAAGTTCCACTGCGTTCTGAGCAATTTGCATCTGTAAGACATCGCAACGCTATAGTGCTATCTCTGTCCGGGTCCTTGCCACTTGGAGTTGCTCTTGCAAGTATATCATCTCGGCTTGCATTTTTCTCATAATCTTCATCTGTTGATCGCTAGCATCTTGCATTTCCTTCATAGTCGTTTTCAGGCGGGAAAATTCCTCCCTAGCCTCGGTTCCATCTCTTATCAATCCGGGAATGTCCGCTCTCGCCGAGCGCATAAAACCCACGTCACGCTCTAAACAAGAGACAACATCCGCGAGAACTCGCTCCACTGGTTCGGTTATGGGTGGTAGGGTGTTGGGGTAAGTAGGACGACTCGGGTGGGGTAGCGGGGGAACTTGTTCGCGATAGAACATACGTCTGATCAGACTCAGGTACCAATCCCAGCTAATGTCGTCGTTGTACATGCCTCCAGACAGGCGATACCTCTTCGGTGCAGGGGCTTCTAGTTCCGGGACTACTCGGGGTGGCGATGAGGTAGGTAACTGCGGTTCCTTCCCATGAGCATGAGTCATCTGATCGGATGATGATGATGGTAGCGTCGACATCCCTACAGGTAAGCCGTGTATGCGCGCGTATGAGTGAATGAGGTAAAGAGATAAGATAACGAGAGACTAAGCAAAATATATATGCAGTGCGTATAATTATAACTAATGGGTCATTGCGGTTATAGTCTAGTATGCATGCAATTTTCTAGTTCGCTATAACCAATGGATCTGATACCAATCTGTCACACCCTCAAAATCTACTAACGGAGTTTTATCGTCAGAGGGTGTGAACTAACAGGATTGGAATCATTAGTTATAATCAAACCATAAAAACATTTAAGTGAAAATAAGTACGGAAGCGTAAACACATAAACCAAGTGTTGCGCTACGCAGGACGACTTAAAAACCCACATAGTAACAGTTTAAAACAAGTTTGCATAATCAATAGTGTTCAAATTAATGCATGATCCTATACCGCGCGCCCGCCTTGGCTACCTGAGAATAACATACTAAAAGTGTCAACAGGAGGTTGGTGAGTTCACAAGTTTATATAAAATAAAGCGTTTAGCGTTTTGCGTTTTGCGTTACCAGATAGTGTTAAATCAATTATATATCTATAGGTAGCTAGCCTATAAAGCAAGTATTACTAAGTGTTCGACACCGAAGCTGACTGTTTATCATGTGCCTTGCCACCAGGTCTATCCCGACCATGGTAATGTGTTTAGCCAAGATTACACACACTCGACCTCCAGTCGAGCTTAGCGTTGGATGGGGTTTGTCAAACCCAGTAGTACTACTCAACAATGACTCTCTATTTTCCAATACTAAACGGTTCGATGTGTGAAGGACTTCAATTATTTCGTTTGCCACTTAGCCTTTACAAGCGATATATAATTTCATAACAAAATCTAAAAGCGTTTCAGAGTATGTTATCTCCCCCAAGTGAAAAGCGTTTAAAAAGTTTAAAGGGGAAAGTGAAACTCACTGTTTGCGAAGAATTCCAAAAACAAGTCACCCAAGTGATGCGCGTCACAAAAAAACTCTCGCTAGCGTTCTAAAACAACAAGGAGATTTTCTAAGTGTCGGAACTATTATCGAGTCTCTAGACTCGGCACATAATACCTATGCACAAGATACGTTTCGTGTTTCGTTTGTGAATCGTGTGTGTCTCAACAAGCACATTAGTGATACGTTACGTGTGTGAACAACTATTTACGTGTCAAGTGTTAATGGTGTACATTACTAGCAATTATTCCCCGCAAGGGCAATTTGGTCAAAACATAACAATTATCTAGCAATTAGCACGTTTCATGTATTTTCACAAAGTTTAGCAGCTAGTTTCATCAAGACAGAATTCTACTTGAAAGATGTTGGTACATGATGTCAGTAGTTCATTATATAGTGTCTGTAATCGTGTTAGTTGGTTTTGTTATGTTTTAGCGAAGTTGTCTCACAAGTTCGCCTGATATAAGCGAACTTGTGGAACAAGCGAAGTTACCAACAACTTCGCCTAGCCTGTTAGGCGAAGTTGTCGATAACTATATATGTTTGATGTACGGCTTATTTTGTAACGAGGGTTCAGTACGTAATTGTGATTTGGCTATCACATGTTAAAGGAGTTGCAATACAACGAGTCTATTGAGTATTGTAACGTGTCTTTGTACTTGGGTTTAACGTATATCGCGTCTAACACTCGTATCGTCTTACGTAGGGATTCCGCACCTACGTAATACGAGATATTTCCGTGTAGATCCGGCTGGGAACCTACAATTGGGATCAGAACGTTTGCTCGTGATTGTGTGGTTCGGGATTATCACACGAGTGTAGAAATCGTTCCGTTCGACTATTCGCGGGACGAGTTTACGTTGAAATACCGAGTTTTGTAATTCAGATTTGCACTTCAGTTTTGTAAAATAATAAAAGTTAACCTTTACTTGTCCAAAAATTACAAACTTAGACTTTATAGAAACTAGACTCATTATAGTACCCTGTAGTGTTAACAACCTCAGCCAATTTCCACATTAACAATTAGTTACATTTGTCTAAACATAACTTACAATCTGTCCAGTACCAGTTTTGACCTTTAATCATATTTAAATCGTTTGAGTAACCAAAACACCTCCAAATTAGACGTGGTTGGACTTTCTGAAAACTAGACTCAGAGTACTACCTTGTAGACTCATAATTAGCTCAGTTTGCTTATATATTCAACAAGTTACATGTCGTTCAAGTTTAACAATCACTGCTGTCAAAACTCAGCAAGCACAAACAATCGTCTAACTTGCATCCTAAGCATACGACATATCTCAAAACATGTAACGAGCATAATTAATCACAAAAATCAGTAGTAACCCTCTAGGGTTTACAAAAAATCAATGATTCATCAATCTTTCACCGTTCAAAATCACATATGATCATCAATATCAACAACCAACACATAATCAATCATCCTCTAGCAATAATCAATCATAAGAACACTTAATACATGATATTCAATAATTAGGGTTTCATATTTATACCTTTAAAACACAGAAACAACCAAGGGAAACGTGAGAGATGCTTAGCAACGAGTGTAGGATGCTCCGATTATGAAGAACAAGATCAAAACAAGGTGATATGTGTGTGTGTGTGTGGGCTGCCGATCGCAAGGGAGAAGGGGGGGGGGGGGGCTGGCCGATCGGGTTAGAGGGAGAGAGAAAGAGATTAGGGTTTTTAATATTATTAATAATAATATGTTACATCAAGGCCCCTCCACTTCTAAATATTATTTTTCTAGTTTAAATTAACTTGTTTGCCTCTTGAGTTAACGTTTCATACAATGTTATCACATAACACATAATTATCACATAATTATTGTTTTGACGTTTTTCGTTTATTCACCAATGGTTTGCGTCAACTCGTTTGCGTTTCGGTGCAATTCCCGAAAGACTACACATGTAGTAGTTGTCAAGCGTCATTTAAAACCTTATTTTAAATGTAATGAGATGTGCGTTCTAGATCAAGTGATCTTAAGTTTGAATTGACGGAGTTTGAGTTAACGGGGTTAACCTGAAATTGACGAGTGTTACATCATTCCCATGTTAAAGAATTTTCGTCCCGAAAATTTGAGTCAAGTCGTGATGAGTGTCTGAAAAAGTAAGAAAAATTTCAGTTTGTCATATCATCCCCTAGTAGAAAGAAATTTCATCCCGAAATTTAATTCATACCTCCGGTGATTTCTGACGGTTTGTCGGGTTTCGCGGTTTTCTGTGTTTGGCCAGCCCTTCAAAAAGGTGAGGGTACTTTTTCATCATTTGATCCTCGCATTCCCACGTGAACTCCGGTCCACGTCTCGTGTTCCAACGAACCTTAACGATTGGAATTTTGCTGTGCTTGAGTGTTTTGGTTTCCCAATCCAAAACTTCGACTGGTTCTTCAATGAAGCGTAGCTGTTCATCAACCTGCAATTCGTCCAAAGGAACTGCTTGGGTTTCATCGGAAAGGCCTTTCTTCAAATTGGATACATAGAATACATTGTGTACGCCACTGAGTTCTGTTGGTAAGTCCATTCGGTACGCCACCGGACCAACGCGTTCAGTTATCCGGTAAGGACCAACGTATCATGGGTTGAGTTTGTTTCGCTTCCCAAAGCGAACCACATCTTTCCAAGGTGAGACTTTGAGTAATACTTGGTCGTTCACTTGAAATTCAAGAGGCTTTCGGCGTTTGTCAGCGTAACTTTTTTGGCGATCTCGTGCTGCTGCCATGCGGTTTCAGATTTGAACAATCTTTTCAGAGGTTTCAAGTACTAATTTTGGACCAGTGATTTGGCTGTCACCTACCTCTGCCCAGCAGAGAGGTGATCGACACTTCCGTCCGTACAACGCTTCAAACGGCGCTGCTTTAATACTTGCATGGTAGCTGTTATTATACGAAAACTCTACCAAAGGTAAGTGAGGTTCCCAACTTTTTCCGAAATCCAACACGCATGCACGCAACATGTCCTCCAAGGTCTGAATGGTGCGCTCACTTTGCCCATCCGTCTGAGGATGGTATGCGGTGCTCATATCCAGGCGGGTACCTAGTGCGCTTTGTAGTGACTTCCAAAAGTGCGAAGTGAAACGGGAATCTCGATCAGAAATGATTGAGACAGGCACTCCGTGTCTAGACACTACTTCTTTCATGTAGACGCGAGTCAGTCTTTCCATTTTGTCCGATTCCTTAATCGCTAAGAAGTGTGCAGACTTAGTCAATCGGTCAACGATCACCCAGATGGTATCGCATCCCGTCGGTGTTTTGGGTAATCCCGTGATGAAATCCATTGAAATGTGTTCCCATTTCCACATTGGAAGTTCCGGTTGCTGTAGCAGGCCAGATTGTTTCTGATATTCTATTTTGACTCTCGCGCAAGTCAAGCATTTGCTCACGTAGGTGGCAATGTCGGCTTTCATGTTTGGCCACCAGTAAAGTGCCTTTAAGTCATGGTACATTTTATCTGAGCCAGGGTGGATAGAATATCGGGACTTGTGTGCTTCGTCCATCACTAGAGTTCTCAACTCTCCGTATCGTCGAACCCAAATCTGGTTCTCAAAATATCGGACCCCGTCCGATTTGGTTTCAAGTTGCTTGTTCATGCCCCGCATGAGTTCTGATGGAAGATTATCATCTTTCAAAGCTTCGAGTTGCGCATCGCGAATCTGATCGGGTAAGTTGGAGTGAATCGTAAGTTGAAATGCTCGCACTCGCCTGGGTTTATCGTTTTCTTTTCTGCTGAGAGCGTCGGCCACTACATTAGCCTTTCCAGGGTGGTACTTGATGGCACAATCATAATCCTTAAGCAGCTCGACCCAACGACGCTGTCGCATGTTCAGCTCCTTCTGATCGTAGATATGTTGGAGACTCTTGTGGTCGGTGTAAATGGTAAACTTGGTACCGTACAAGTAATGCCTCCATATCTTAAGAGCAAATATCACAGCTCCTAGTTCCAAGTCATGGGTCGTGTAGTTCTTCTCGTGAATTCGTAGTTGTCGAGAGGCATAGGCAATAACCTTCTCGAGTTGCATCAGCACGCAACCGAGACCTTGTATCGATGCGTCACAATGTACCTCAAAATTTTCTGTTCCCTCGGGAAGGGCTAGAATAGGGGCGCTACAGAGTTTGGTTTTCAACAGTTGAAAAGCGGATTCTTGCGCGTCACCCCAATTGTACTTAGTACCCTTGTGAGTCAAAGCGGTGAGGGGTTGAGCAATCTTTGAAAATCCCTCGATAAAACGCTGGTAGTAGCCGGCCAGTCCTAGGAATTGTCGCACCTCAGTCGGAGTCTTAGGTGCTTCCCAGTTTTTTATGGCCTCTACCTTACCGGGATCGACATGGATACCATTCTCGTTGATCACATGTCCTAAGAAGTGAACCTCGCGAAGCCAAAATTCGCATTTCGAGAGTTTAGCGTACAGTTGTTCCTTCTTTAGTAATTCCAGAATTAACCTCAAGTGTTCTTCGTGGTCGGTCTTGTCCTTGGAGTAGACAAGGATATCATCAATAAAAACAATCACAAACTTGTCGAGGTACGCCTTGCATACTCGATTCATGAGATCTATAAATACGGCTGGTGCGTTAGTTAAGCCGAAAGGCATAACCGAAAACTCGTAGTGACCATACCGAGTTCTGAAAGCCGTCTTTGAAATATCTTCTTCGCGCATTCTTAATTGATGGTAACCAGATCTCAGATCGATCTTCGAGTAGTAACTCGATCCTTGAAGTTGGTCAAACAGATCGTCAATTCGGGGTAAGGGATAACGGTTCTTGATCGTCACCTTGTTCAGTTCTCTGTAGTCGATGCACATACGGAAAGTCCCGTCCTTCTTTCGGACAAATAAGACAGGGGCTCCCCATGGTGATGAGCTAGGTCGGATAAAACCTTTATCCAACAAATCTTGCAATTGAGTGGACAACTCCTGAAGCTCCGCCGGTGCTAGCCGATACGGGGCTCGTGCTATGGGTGCTGCACCGGGGGTCAATTCGATTTGGAACTCGACTTGTCGAATAGGAGGGAGTCCAGGCAAATCCTCCGAGAAAACTTCCGGAAAATCTCGCACAATCGGTATGTCTTCAATTCGCTTCTCCTCCGCGGGTTTCTCGACAATATGAGCTAAAATTGCCGGATGACCCTTTCGTAGATATTTCTGTACCTTCATGAGGGTGATGACGCTGGTGGTCATGCCGCTTTTCTCGCCCTGAATCGAAATGATCTCGCCAGAAGGGATAGTGATGTGGACTATCTTGTCGTGACATATAATCTCCGCTCGGTTCTCAGATAACCAGTCCTTGCCGACAACGACATCGAAACTACCAAGCGTAAAAGTTATAAGGTCGATATCAAAAATATGACCTGACAGTTTCAACTTACATCCTGCAAGTACATGAGTTGTTTCTATAGACTTACCGTCAGCTAATTCGACAGGAAACTTAGCATCTAACGGGGTTGGAGTTAAGTCTAAGAGTTTACTAAAGGCTTTCAACACAAAACTCCTATCAGCTCCAGTGTCAAACAAAACAAAAGCAAAACAGTCGTTCACAGGAAACTTACCGGTCACCACATACGGGTCGCTGCGGGCTTGACCCGACCCAATGACAAAAGCTCTTCCTTTACCACTACTTCTGCCACCGCTGCTGCCTACATTGTTCTCGTTCTGCTTTAGTTTGGGGCAATCCTTCCTGAAATGACTCTCTTGACCGCACTCGAAACACCCTTTAGTCGTCATAGGTGGTTTAGGAGCACCCTTTGCCGCTAGGTCTCCCCTACATTCCTTGGCCTGATGACCCATTTTTCCGCATCTCAGACACTTGACACGGTCACACGGGCCAGCATGGTGGTAGTTGCACCTGTTACATTTCGGGTGTTTCCCAGCATAGCCGCTCGAACCCTGCCCGCTACCGTTGTTGTTATTGTTGTGACCCTGATTATTGAAGCTCCGAGTGAGTTTGGGCTTACGGTAGTGTTGTTGCTGTGGAGGGTTCGAGGATGAGGACCTGGCGTTGTCGAACTTTCTCTTTCCATTACTCGGGTTGTTGTTGCTGTTGTTGTCAGTGCTCGGGTTGTCACGGGCTTTAGTAGTTGAACCTCTAGGTGGTAACGCACCTTGGGTCACTGTCAGTTTGTGAGCTAACCGGATCGCTTGTTGAATCGTAGTCGGTCTGGAAGACGTCACCATACCCTGAATTTACGGTGCTAACCCATCAATATACATCTCGATCCTCTTACTCGGTGGGTCTACCATCCGTGGACACATCACAGCTAACTCGTGAGAACGGGTGGTGTAGGCTTCAATTTCGGAACCCACGATTCCAACTTTGCAATCTCCTCTCTAGGACAATACTCTTCCCGCATCATATTCTTGAACTCCTCCCAGTTCATAGCGTTCGCCAATTCTAATCCAAGAATTTGCACATTTGAGTTCTACCAAATAAGAGCAGAATCTTCCAGTGTTCCAGCAGCAAATTTGACTCTACTGGCAGGTGGACAATTACACATCTCAAACGCTGATTCGGCCTTCTCAGCCCAACACATGAAACCTATAGCTCCTTCCGTGCCCTTAAACGAATTGGGCTTGCAATCCAGGTAGTTCTTGAAAGTACACGTTCCAGTCGGACCTCCAGCTTGATTCTGAACATGTGCAGCTAGAGCGGCCGCCGCGTGGTCGTTCAGCAGAGTTTGGAGTTCTGCTGCAGTCAAGTTGATATTACCGCGACCGTGTCCCGCGTTTCTCTCTGCCATTTCCTAGAATCACAGCATAAAATGTTAAGCATGAATTCTCGATTTCATATGCAACACACCATACATGTAATAAAAAGATCGGTAGGAAAGAAAAAAAATAGAAGAAGTAAACATCACATCACAACCATATATTAATCCAAATAATAATTCATGATTAAAACCATTGTATTCGCTACAAAGTATTTAAAACCAATCCTTAAAATCATAGAAAATAATAGTTTGGATGGAGAAAACCCCTCCATCTAGGTGTTATCATCCTTAGATGTCATCGTCTGAGGACACCTCTGAGTGTTCCTCCGGCTCAGCCGGTTCTTCCTCCAGTTCCTCTTCGGGTTCCTCCTCGGGATCTTCCTCGGGATCCTCCTCAGGCTCCTCTTCGGGATCTTCCTCGGGTTCCTCCTCAGGCTCTGCCTCAGGTTCCACTGCGTTCTGAGCAATTTGCATCTGTAAGACATCGCAACGCTCTAGTGCTATCTCTGTCCGGGTCCTTGCCACTTGGAGTTGCTCTTGCAAGTATATCATCTCGGCTTGCATTTTTCTCATAATCTTCATCTGTTGATCGCTAGCATCTTGCATTTCCTTCATAGTCGTTTTCAGGCGGGAAATTCCTCCCTAGCCTCGGTTCCATCTCTTATCAATCCGGGAATGTCCGCTCTCGCCGAGCGCATAAAACCCACGTCACGCTCTAAACAAGAGAAAACATCCGCGAGAACTCGCTCCACTGGTTCGGTTATGGGTGGTAGGGTGTTGGGGTAAGTAGGACGACTCGGGTGGGGTAGCGGGGGAACTTGTTCGCGATAGACCATACGTCTGATCAGACTCGGGTACCGATCCCAGCTAATGTCGTCGTCGTACATGCCTCCAGACAGGCGATACCTCTTCGGTGCAGGGGCTTCTAGTTCCGGGACTACTCGGGGTGGCGATGAGGTAGGTAACTGCGGTTCCTTCCCATGAGCATGAGTCATCTGATCGGATGATGATGATGGTAGCGTCGACATCCCTACAGGTAAGCCGTGTATGCGCGCGTATGAGTGAATGAGGTAAAGAGATAAGATAACGAGAGACTAAGCAAAATATATATGCAGTGCGTATAATTATAACTAATGGGTCATTGCGGTTATAGTCTAGTATGCATGCAATTTTCTAGTTCGCTATAACCAATGGATCTGATACCAATCTGTCACACCCTCAAAATCCACTAACGGAGTTTTATCGTCAGAGGGTGTGAACTAACAGGATTGGAATCATTAGTTATAATCAAACCATAAAAACATTTAAGTGAAAATAAGTACGGAAGCGTAAAAACATAAACCAAGTGTTGCGTCACGCAGGACGACTTAAAAACCCACATAGTAACAGTTTAAAACAAGTTTGCATAATCAATAGTGTTCAAATTAATGCATGATCCTATACCGCGCGCCCGCCTTGGCTACCTGGGAATAACATACTAAAAGTGTCAACACGAGGTTGGTGAGTTCACAAGTTTATATAAAATAAAGCGTTTAGCGTTTTGCATTTAGCGTTTTGCGTTACCAGATAGTGTTAAATCAATTATATATCTATAGGTAGCTAGCCTATAAAGCAAGTATTACTAAGTGTTCGACACCGAAGCTGACTGTTTATTATGTGCTTTGCCACCAGGTCTATCCCGACCATGGTAATGTGTTTAGCCAAGATTACACACACTCGACCTCCAGTCGAGCTTAGCGTTGGATGGGGTTTGTCAAACCCAGTAGTATTACTCAACAATGACTCGCTATTTTCCAATACTAAACGGTTCGATGTGTGAAGGACTTCAATTATTTCGTTTGCCACTTAGCCTTTACAAGCGAAATATAATTTCATAACAAAATCTAAAAGCGTTTCGGAGTATGTTATCTCCCCCAAGTGAAAAGCGTTTAAAAAGTTTAAAGGGGAAAGTGAAACTCATTGTTTGCGAAGAATTCCAAAAACAAGTCACCCAAGTGATGCGCGTCACAGAAAAACTCTCGCTAGCGTTCTAAAACAACAAGGAGATTTTCTAAGTGTCGGAACTATTATCGAGTCTCTAGACTCGGCACATAATACCTATGCACAAGATACGTTTCGTGTTTCGTTTGTGAATCGTGTGTGTCTCAACAAGCACATTAGTGATACGTTACGTGTGTGAACAACTATTTACGTGTCAAGTGTTAATGGTGTACATTACTAGCAATTATTCCCCGCAAGGGCAATTTGGTCAAAACATAACAATTATCTAGCAATTAGCACGTTTCATGTATTTTCACAAAGTTTAGCAGCTAGTTTCATCAAGACAGAATTCTACTTGAAAGATGTTGGTACATGATGTCAGTAGTTCAGTATATAGTGTCTGTAATCGTGTTAGTTGGTTTTGTTATGTTTTAGCGAAGTTGTCTCACAAGTTCGCCTGATATAAGCGAACTTGTGGAACAAGCAAAGTTACCAACAACTTCGCCTAGCCTGTTAGGCGAAGTTGTCGATAACTATATATGTTTGATGTACGGCTTATTTTTGTAACGGGGGTTCAGTACGTAATTGTGATTTGGCTATCACGTGTTAAAGGAGTTGCAATACAACGAGTCTATTGAGTATTGTAACGTGTCTTTGTACTTGGGTTTAACGTATATCGCGTCTAACACTCGTATCGTCTTACGTAGGGATTCCGCACCTACGTAATACGAGATATTTCCGTGTAGATCCGGCTGGGAACCTACAATTGGTATCAGAGCGTTTGCTCGTGATTGTGTGGTTCGGGATTATCACACGAGTGTAGAAATCGTTCCGTTCGACTATTCGCGGGACGAGTTTACGTTGAAATACCGAATTTTTGTGTCCTAACCATCTCCCACTATCAAATACAACCCATTACATCTCCACATACCTCGCAATACGTCAAATTAAAACCTGCAAAAACCTTTTGTTCATCAAGCGAAGTTGCCGCCACTGTTTGTAGGGTTTAGGCGAAGATATAAGTTTAAGCGAAGTTATCTTTAACTTCGCCTGTCTCACAAGTTCGCTTAAATTAAGCGAAGTTGTCATTAAGCGAAGTTAACATCAGGCGAAGTTAAGAAGTAAGCGAAGTTATGGTTTATAGCGAAGTTGAGAATAAGCGAAGTTAAGCTTAAGCGAAGTTAAGCACAACTTCGCCTACTGGGTACTGTTCAGAATAATAAAATATTATTTTTTAGTTTCTTTGTGTTTTCGAGTCGTATTTCTTTCAAAGATGACTTCTATAAACATTACGGAACTGGTGAAGATGGAGGTGGAAGCAGGTTCAGCTACTAAGGCTCCGAAAATGCTTAAGGGTACCGATTTTGTTGCTTGGAAAGATCGGTTTGAACAGTATGTTAAATATCAAGATGCAAAGATGTGGGTGTGCATACAAGATGGATACATTCCACCAACGGCCTTGTTTGAGGGTCATGATCAAATAAAGAAGTACAGTAAGATGGATGAGGAGGAGAGGAAAATGTATGAGGCAGAGAGTAAAGCTCATGCGGCGATCACCATGGCTCTTCCACAAGAGATTCTTCACACCTTCAGGAAATACAAAACCGCTAGAGAGCTATGGGAAGCGCTAGAAAATTGATATGAAGGTAATGTGGGGATACGTGCATCCAAAATTAAGCTACTAAAAACCCAATTCTCGGTGTTCAAATATTTGAAAAATGAATCACTTGATGATATCATCACAAGATATTATCACCTAATGACCGAACTCAGCAATTACTCCATTGTATACAAAGAAGAGGATATAGTAGAGAAACTCCTTGATGCTCTTCCACCGAAATGGGAAATGTACACGGTTTTGATGAGAGAAGATAAAGAGTTTGCCAATTTTGATTTGGAAACAGCAGTCAATAAATTACGAACTTTTGAACTTAACATGGTTCGGAAAGAGACACCAACTGATCAGGTTCAGGATCCGGGTATGTACGGTGCAAAAGTTAGTTCAAGTTCAAGCTCAAGATCAGAATCATCTGCTTACTACTCAAAGGGATACTCAAGCTCAAACTCAACTCATGATGGTCATGTGACTCTCAACATGGATGGCGATGTATGTTTTGTAGCTGGAGGAAGTAATTCTTCAAAACCTCAAGCCACAACTGGTAACTTTTCATCAAATGCTCAAACCAACAAATAATCACAGATGCCCATGAGTGTTAAATCAGCTGAACAGCAGTTTGCCCTCTATGCATCTTTCATTGCATCTTATGAAAATTACATCAAAGGTAAAATAGTCGATCCCGCAACTTTGGATGAAGACTATGATCAGATTGATGCTGATGATCTGGAAGAGATGGATCTGCAGTGGCAGATGGCAATGATAGTAAGAAGAGTTAAAAGGTTCATGAAGAAAACGGGTAGAAAGTTCGTTGGTGAAAGACCAGGGTTTGACAAGTCAAAGGTTCGATGCTATAACTGTCAACAAAATGGTCACTTTGCCAAGGAATGTACAAATGAGAGAGTCGAACGCAGCCAGACCAGGCCTGCACAACAGAATGGGGGAGATAGTGAGAATAAGGCTATGGTATCTAGACACAATAGTGGGTATAACTGGAATTTACAGGTTGAGGAAGTCTTCGAATAGGCAAATTTAGTTAACATCGAAACTGGAGGAAGCGAGAGGGAGAAGGGGGGAAATCAAGCTTACATGGCAGAAGTGAACGATCAGCTTTCTGAGGTAAGTTCTGAACTCCCTTGTATGCAATGTGAAAATCTGTCTGAACAATTGAGAACAATAACTGATCAGTTTGTTAGTTTGGACGCTCAATTTAAAACGTTAAAAGAAGATCATCACTACACTAAAACTAGAGAAAACAATTACTCGGTAAAAATAAAAGCTAGTGAAAAAGATATCAGAAGTCTTAAAGCCAGTCTTGCTGAAAAAATACAAGTAATTGATCTTAGTTATGAAGTGTTAGAGAAAAAAACCAAACTAATTGCTGACAGGGATAAACAGATAGCTGATTACCAGGTAAAAGTGGTGGAATTAAACAGAAAAATTGAACAATTTAGAAACTCCTCAGCAATGCTTGATCACATCGTAAGTGTTCAACGTTCCCCAATTAAAAAAGGGGGAATTGGATATTCTGAAGTTCCACCACCATATAACCATAACTATACGTATGATCCTAGTAATCAGAAATCTGTTGATGTTGAAATTAGTCAGACAGTTCCTGTCAAAGTTTCGATTAAAGAACCTGAAGTTAGTAAAAGCGAAACATGTAAGCCTGTTTCAAATGTTAAGATTTCGGCTCCTAGTTCTGTCTCATCAAATTCGGACAAGACATCCGAATCTAGTGAGATAAAAGAAGAGGTAGTATTACTAAAACGTGGGAGGAATATAAGCCAACTGAAAAGATTTCTCCCCTAAACCCGTTTGTCCCACCATATGTTAGACAAACGAATAGTAATGCAACCTCAACATCTGAAACAACTGTTGAGACGAAAGTTGAACACAGGAGTTGTTTCAGATGCAATCAAATCGGACACCTAATTGCTAATTGCCCTCTCAATCAGAGATTCAGAGGTATGAGGCCTCTGAAAACTGAGAATAAAACTAATAGTAATTACTAAAATGGTAAGAATGCTAACTCTCCAAAATTCAGACATTGGACTAATCCAAGATTTCAAAGAAATCGATCTCAGTTTTACCCAGTTAACAACCAAACAAACAGATTTAATTCAGTTAATCCACTAAGGTTTGGATGGCCTCATAGTCAATTCTCAAGAAGGTATCCTTACAGAACTTACAGAAATCATTCTCAAACTAACTTTGGACAACCAAGGTATGGGATGCCAGTTAACAGATTTAATCGACCCTAGACCAATAGGTCTTGGGTCCCCAGATTTTAATCCTTTGCTTTAATCGTGCAGGAACAGTTGAACATGACTGTAAACAATCTGTGGGTTGTAGATAGTGGCTGTTCCCGGCACATGACTGGTAACAAGAATTTGTTACATGAATGGAAACCTGTTCAAGGAGGAAGAGTTAGTTTCGCTGGAGAGAGCGGAGGAAGAATTACTGGTATTGGAACCGTAACAAATGGAAAAATGAAATGGGAAAAGGTGAATTTTGTTGAGGAGTTGAAGCATAATTTGTTGAGCGTATCTCAGATTTGTGACAAAGAGTACACAGTGCACTTTACCAAAAATGAAGCAATTGTTCTGTATCATGGTTTCAAGATACCAGAGGCATGGGTGGTGATGAAGGCTCCAAGAGAAAAGAACACATACGTCATGGATATGAGGTCAACTGAGATGAAAACAGAAGAATCATGTCTTCTGTCAAAGGCAACTGAATCTGAGTCCGAGTTATGGCATCGAAGAATGGGGCATATACATCTTCGAAAAATGAACTACATTGTCAAGAATGGGCTGGTGCTTGGTGTTCCCTTAAAGAATTTCAACTTTGAAGATTAATGCTTATCGTGCAAGAAGAGAAAACAACACAAGAAACCTCATCACTCCAAGATGGTTAACTCAATTGTCAGTACACTAGACCTACTTCACATGGTCTCTTTGGTCCCGTGAATGTAAAGAGTCTTGGTGGAACTTCATACTGCTTGGTAGTAACTGATGACTACTCGCGATACTCTTGGGTGTATTTTCTGAAGACAAAGGATGAGACGGTTCAGTTGGTAATTAACTTGATTACCAAGGTTGAGAATATTATGGGGAGAAAGGTAAGTACATCAGGAGTGATAATGGGACAGAGTTCAAAAACTACCAGATGGAACTGTTCTGCTTACAGAAAGGGATAGAACACCAGTACAGCGCCCCGTATACTCCGCAACAAAATGGGGTGGCTGAGAGGAAGAACAGGACGCTAATTGAAGGAGCCAGAACCATGCCGGCTGATGCTAAACTTCCCGTGGTGTTCTGGGCTGAAGTAGTTGCCACAGCCTGTTATATCCTTAATCGTGTTTTAACTGTTAAAAGGCTAAATAAAACTTGTTATGAACTTATGCATGGTCGAAAGCCAAACTTGAATGGTCTCGAACCATTCGGGTCCCCATGTACGATATTAAAGACAAACTCCAAATTTGGTGAGAAAGCCGACGAAGGTATTTTAGTCGGATATGTTGTTGGGACACCCAACAGAAAAGTCTTTAATTTATCGAACAGCAAGGTTGAAGTGGTATGTAACACCGACATCACGAGTTACAAACCACCAATGCCCAGCACGGGACCCGCTGAAGCTTTTGACTATGATAGACTGTTTAAATCTTTTAATGTGCCTTACTTGGATTGTACAGAAGTTGATGAGAAAATTGCTTCACAGATCATGTATGACGAGGAGGAAAATATTGTGCAACGTCCACGATACAATGAAAGTCAACCTTCCACATCAAGTGCAGTTAATGCTCCTGCCGCCTCTACTGAAGAAGAATTTTACAACCCTTTTCACTCTCAACAACAATCGCCCATTGATGAACTCTCTTCGAACCTGGAAGATAATCTTCAACTCAGTTCGGTTCCGACTACTGGAGTTCACAAAAATCACCCTTTAGAGAACGTGATAGGTGATCTGTCTGATGGTGTACAAACAAGACGAAGCTTGAATGAGCACACCTGTGTTTACGCAAGCATTAAAGAAACAGGTATCATTAACGAGTGCTTGTAAACCTGATTCATCAGCCAGGTTGAACCAAAGAACTATCAAATGGCTCTAAAAGACAGCTCGTGAGTAGAAGCCATGCAAGAAGAGTTAGCCCAGTTCGAGAAGATGGAGGTATGGAAATTGGTTGCAAAACCGAAGAATGTGCATGCGATTGGCACCAAATGGGTTTTCAAATGTAAGAGAGATGAGAAAGGGATAATCATCAGGAACAAGGCGAGGCTGGTCGTAAAAGGGTTTAATCAGCAAGAAGGGATCGACTACAATGAAGTGTTTGCTCCTGTGGCAAGATTGGAAGCGATTCATTTGTTTTTGGCATTTGCTGCACACAATGAGATGAAGGTGTTCCAGTTAGATGTGAAAAGTGCGTTTCTTAACGGTAAAGTCGATGAGGTTGTGTACGTTGAGCAGCCTCCAGGTTTTTCTGACCCAGACTTTCCTGATCACGTGTACAATTTAAGTAAAGCGCTATATGGAATACATCAGGCCCCTCGTGCCTGGTACGTAACCTTGTCTGATTACTTACTTGAGAATGGGTTCGAAAGAGGAAAGATCGACATCACGCTGTTTATCAAGAAAAAGGGAGGAGACTTTCTCCTAGTTCAAGTCTACGTGGACGACATCATCTTTGCTGCTTCAAAAGTCGTCATGTGTCAGGAGTTTGAAGAAGTCATGAAAAGGAGGTTTGAAATGAGTGCAATGGGTGAATTAACTTTCTTTTTAGGATTGCAGGTTGATCAGAAGAAGGAGGGGATGTTCATCCATCAAACTAAATATGTCCAAGACGTTCTCAAACGCTTCAAGATGGAGGACAGCACTCCATTTGACACTCCGGTTTGCGTCAACCACAAACTGGGTGCTGATTCAGACAGTGATGCAGATGTGGACCCCACCCAATATCGAGCAATCATAGGTTCTTTAATGTATTTAACTGCATCTAGACCTGACATTATGTTTGCAGTTTGTCTCTGTGCTCGATTTCAGGCAAGCCCAAAGGAATCTCACATGAAGGGAGTGAAGAGAATACTACGGTATCTCAAAGGCAAGCCTAAGCTGGGATTGTGGTACACGAAAGGGGGAGACCTGGACTTGGTTGCTTACACGGATTTTGACTATGGAGGTTGCAATCAGAATCGGAAGTCGACAACCGGTGGATGCCAGTTTCTGGGAGGAAGATTGGTGTCTTGGCAGTGCAAAAAGCAAACCTCTGTAGCCATTTCTACATGTGAAGCAGAGTACATGGCAGCATCAAACTGCTGCTCCCAGGTTCTTTGGATACAACAGCAATTACGCGATTACGGTCTGAATTTCACTCAAACTCCTATTTGCATTGATAACACTGCAGAGATCTCAGTAACTAACAATCCCGTAAAGCACAGCAAAACTAAACACATTGACATTCGTCAACATTTTATACGGGATTGTGCTGAGAAGAAATTAATAGTGCTCGAAAAGGTTGATTCGTTAGATAATTTCGATGATCTTTTTACTAAAGCGTTTGACAGAACTCGTTTTCAAAACCCTGTTGAGTTTAATGGGATGATCAATCCCGAGTAACCGTATTTTTCGTTTTTACTTATTAAAAAAAAAACGTCACTATCGCTTAGAATTATGTCGGTTGCTTCAGTTTGAAGGACATATCTTCGGATGTGTTTGGTCCTCACTTCTTCCAGTAGATTATGGGGATAGCCATTAACCAGATGACTGAAAGCGACTGGGGCGGTTTATGATGTGTTTTTATTCTTTCGCTGAAAAGTAGTCGTTCATACTTAGTTAAAAGGACGTATATTCGTATGTGGTCGGTCCAGCTGATCCATTGGATCATCAGGATTGCCGTTTACCTGATGACTTTGACTTGATCGGGGCGATAGAATTTGAATTTTTTTAGGGAGATGATATAATTTTTCAAGTCTACAACTTCGTAAGAAGTTTCTATAAAATGTTTCTAAGAAAATTGATCCAACCTTGGAAAGTGATACATAAACTATTTTTGTGTACTTAACTGGTGAAGTTATTAGGCTCAAAAGACTCTAGAACAGTCATTATATGTTATGGTAGCTTTTTGTGGTGCGTAAAAGTTTATGTGATACTAACTAAATCTTCTCGATTTAAAGGGACAACTCCTTAAGAGTTGTGTATGTCTCCATATATATCTTTCCGGATGATAGGTAGAAAAGTGATTACCCAGTCATACACGAGCCCGTGAGTGTTCTGATTCCCGAGAAGATAGTGTGTCAAGAGACTGCAGTGATCCAGATTCGGGACTTGCAGTAGTCTACTGTTTGAAGCTATGTAAATCGTTATTAAAAAAAAATTATTAAGCCTTCTGAAGTCTATTATGTTATACTTATCAATCAAGAGGCAAGAACGAGAACGAGACGAAGACTCTAAAAGATCAAGATGTTTTTACAGCTTAATCAGACACTACGGGTCGAGATCAACTCGGGGTGACTTGGGGAAAGCCAAATACGCTTTGAGAATAGATAGGAGACATCACAATCTCTGATGTGGTGTCCATTTATATTTAGAGCTTAATTGAACCTAACCCATATCACAGAAGCGATGAAAACCATACTAAGTTGTTTACCTGCTTACAACCTATTTCTTTATGTCATAATACAGCTGAACATGGATCTATGTGACAGCCATCTAATTAGTATGATTCCTGTTCGGATCTTTTTTAAAAAAAAAAAAAAAACATTCTGGTCCCCGCCAAGACTGAAATTTGATCCCGTGTACTTTATTTCGAAAATTTTTCATTGCATATGTAATTTTATGGTTTAAAACTTGGTTACTTGGTCTTTGATCATAACATTTAAATCTTTAAAGGAAGTTTTAAAAGACTATTGCATAATGTTCAAATTTATAAGGGACTATTGTGTAAATTGTTAACACTAAGCGAAGTTGTTTAAGAGGCGAACTTGTCAACAGGCGAAGTTAAGGGGTAAGCGAAGTTAACCCTAACTTTGCCTGTATAATTCAAACCTATATAAAGGACAAGTCAGTCAAACTGTTTTCATATTATCACAAAACTCAAGCGAACTTATCACTTTACCCTCGGCGAAGTTACATTTCGAATCAAACCTTGTTATTCTTCTCGATTGCATTCCGTGTTAAAGGTGTGTAGAGTCGGCATAACGTATAATTCGTGTCGATCATGTTAATCAGATGCCGTTTTGGTCCGGGTTGTGACGTCGTTCTTGCAAACTTATAAACACCCACTTTTCAAACTTATTTTAACATGTTCGTAACTAATGTGATCGTCTAGATCTCTTTAGTATCATGTCCTTATTGTCCACAATCACCAAATTCTCCAAATTCACTTAATCTGGCCTTCTAACCCTTTGCCGTTTCAGTTCAGGCGAAGTTATCGTTTAGGCGAAGTTGTTCTCAACTTCGCCTAAGGCTTAACTTCGCCTGCTGCTTTAATTATTAATTAATCAGGGGCGAAGTTGTTCAAGGGGCGAAGTTATGTTTAGGCGAAGTTATCCTTAACTTCGCCTCAGGCTTAACTTCGCCTGAAGCTTTACATTATTTAAAAGATTAATTTGTTGTCAGGCGAATTTATTGTATAGGCGAAGTTGTGCTCAACTTCGCCCAATGTCTAACTTCGCCTGTACACTAAAGTTTATCTTAACTTCGCTCATGGTAATAGGCGAAGTTATGATCTGCCTTGACGATTCTCTAACTTAGACCGTTTGTGGTGCAGATATGGCAGCTGTAGCAGGAGCCGGTGGTGATAACAACCGCCAATTCTTTCCGGGGCACAATATGTACATAACACTGGACCCAGATGCTAGCGGTGTTGATGATTATCGCGAGATCATCACTTTTCTAATTCGCTCGCGTATCTTCCATGCGATTACTACAACTCTGCCCATTTCTTTGCCTAACATAGAAGACTTCTGGCAGACGGTTGAGTATGATTGCAGAGTCGAGCCTCCAGTAATGCACGCCACCGTTAACAACCAGGTGGTGCATTTCTCTTCTGAGCAGATAAGGGTCGCCTTGCAGTTTGGGGATGAAACGAGAGATGATCCTACAGACTTTGTTGCTCCATTCAGAGACGGTGCATTTTTAAGAATGGGCTATTCTGGTCCATTGGGTGACACTCAGAGACGCAAGGGATTTTTGTTGGACCAATGGCGCTTTCTCATGCACGTGATGATCGTGTGCATGTCGGGTAGAAAGGCTGGTACGGACGGTATGGGAGCCACGATGCAATCGGCAATGACAGCACTGACTTACAACAAGCGTTACAGCTTCAGTCAGATGGTGTTCTATGAAATAGACCGTCAGAGACGAGCGGTGGCTCGTGAAAGATTCTTGATGTATCCTCGGTTTTTACAAATGATCTTGAATCACGTAGCTCCTTCGCTACCTCAGCGCCGACCGATTCGTTATGTTGAAAGCGTCAGCAAGAGGATATTCTCACAGTGCAGAGCGCCGAGTGCTCGAAGTAAACCAGAGCTTCGTCCACGACATACTCCGCTATTTGGGTATTTGATCAACCCGGCGTATGTTGCTCCTCGTGGGGACGAGTTTCGGGATCCGGCACCGCAACACGCTGCTGTTTCTCAACAAGCATTGCCTGATGCTCCTGTTGTGGCACCGGAGGAACACGTAGACCTTGAAGCTGCTTTGGTGCCCAAGGATCTTTTGATATGGAACGAGTCGATCCTGAGGAAGATGTTCAGGTTTCAGTTGCACAGGTTTCTAGTATGGATGTGTCGATGGTAGCTACGACTGTAGCTGACTCTAAAAGAACCGATTCTGACTCCTCAGCTGATGATGTTGCTGAAGCAAGACAGATACCGGTCACTCAAGAAAAAATTCACGGAAAGAGAAAGAAAGATACTGATGACAGTGAGTCTGATTATGAGGAGGAGTTAGATCGGTTGGTTCGTCGATCCAAACGGGTAAGACCGGGTGAAGGATCGGGAGCTGGTGAAAGCTCTAGGGTGGTACGCTTCTCTCCACCCGCTTTATCTGGAATGACTATGGTCCCTGCGTCCATGACTGTGACAGGACCAATCACCTCGGATGTTCCCGTGGTATCCACATCATCTTCATTTGGCATTCCACCCACTACATTCCAGTTTTCGACTCCAGAAATTGTTTCCTTGCCACCTCCTACACTTACTCCATCGGAGGTTGTAGCAAGATTCGTAGAGTCGACTTTGGTCGCCACTGCAGGGTTATCTGTTTCGATACCACCTGCGGTTACTTTTATGCCTGTTTCTGATGTTCCGGCTACTTTGGGAATCCCTTCACCATATGCTCAAGACACTTCTCATATGAGTTTTGATTTTGATGCAACCTTATTTGACTCGGACAGAATAGCAGCTCTTGAAAGGGTCGTGGCGGAGCAGTCGAGAATAAATCTGATCCAGACTCACGCTATTCAGCGCCTTGTTGCAGAGAATCAGATTCAGTCGTCCCTCCTGATTGAGCACGGTAAACATTTTGATGCCTTGAAACAGTTCTTGGCATCTCAGGGGGAGACGAGCTGCAAAGGTGACGAGTTGAGGACGAAGAAGAGGAATGATCGAGACGATGATCCCACTGCATCGAAAGGTGCAGGTGGTGAGTTGCCAAGAACTGAACAAGCTCTTGGGACTTCCACATCTCAGGGGGAGTCTACTGGTGCAACTGGTGAATCGGGGGGTGTTGACGTGGTGGCAGTGGATGATGAGGAGATGGTGGATGTTGATATTGAAGGTGACGATGAAATGTGTTACCGATTGAAGAGATTGAGAAGATAGGGGCTGAGATTGTGATTGACAGTGAGGTTGAAGAGGGAGAGATTATGGAGGATAACATTGAGCATGAAATTCCAGAAGCTGATAAGTCAAATTTGGGTCAAGATACGGGAAGCGAGGAGACTGAATGGGAAGAGCAGCCAAGATGGAAAGAAGGCTACGCTCAATGGTTCGTAAAGACAAAGAAACCAGCGGTTCCTACTATGTTCAAGAAGAGTTACAACATCAAAGGATATGCTGAATCGAAGAAGGGGATTATATGCTGGTTATATGATGAACAGTTGAAACTATTTATGATTAACTCTTTGACGGAGTACAGTATTTCAAAAGATTGTTGAGATCGTTTAATACCTTGTCGGAGTGTGAGGTGAAGGACTTAGCCAAGTTGGGGTTGATAAACAGGAGCGATGATAATATGGCTAGGATTATTGGGAAGATCGTTTGGAAAGAAAGTATAAAAGATAAAAATTTCGAGTTATTAAAGCCGCAGAAAGGAAAGCTCGTTGAAGATAAAGACAGAGGTATGAGAGCTGATGGCAAACCTTGGATGATAATGAAGTATAAGCCGATCCGGTGTTTAAAAGAAGTGCCGATGAAACAGATGCCCAAGGATGTCCTAAAGAATCTGAAATGGTGGTATGTCGATAGTGAAACAGCTGAAGCGGTGATGGGGGATGAAGATGAACAAGAGTTGCTGAGAGTGTATGATCCAATGCATTTGGTGAACTTGTCTCAAGCTGACTTGCAGGTGCTGAACGAGAAAAAGATATTCTATATCCCTGCATGGAAGAAAGAAGCCAGGAAATACCAGAGAGTCGTCTCTGTCTGTGTAAGACAGGGAGTTCATGCTTGAAGACGGGAGAGACAAGAGTTTTGGGATTACAAGACACATGATTGAAGTTAGAGATATGAAGCTACTGCCAAGGGGGAGTCTGTTGGTACATGATGTCAGTAGTTCAGTATATAGTGTCTGTAATCGTGTTAGCTGGTTTTGTTATGTTTTAGCGAAGTTGTCTCACAAGTTCGCCTGATATAAGCGAACTTGTGGAACAAGCGAAGTTATCAACAACTTCGCCTAGCCTGTTAGGCGAAGTTGTCGATAACTATATATGTTTGATGTACGGCTTATTTTGTAACGGGGGTTCAGTACGTAATTGTGATTTGGCTATCACGTGTTAAAGAAGTTGCAATACAACGTGTATATTGAGTATTGTAACGTGTCTTTGTACTTGGGTTTAACGTATATCGCGTCTAACACTCGTATCGTCTTACGTAGGGATTCCGCACCTACGTAATACGAGATATTTCCGTGTAGACCCGGCTGGGAACCTACAAAAGATTACTCTATTCAACAGATCATAGCATCTCAATTAAATCACCAAAAATCGTCACAAAAGCATACATGAGTTAGGTTTCCAGAACATATTTTATTGTATTTTTATTTCACATGGATTTCTCACAATGATCAAAACATTACAGCAAACTCACAGCAGTCAAAATCATGCGCAACAGAATGTTATTTGTTATTCCCGTTAAATGAAAAATCGAATTAATGCAAGACCAATTGGTTAGGTTCTTAACTCAACAAGTTAACTTCCAGAAGTGAAACCAACCCATTTGGTCTTGTAGTTCATGAGTTATGATATTTACAAAACAACCTAACAGCAGGTCTCACAATTCAGATTTGCACTTCAGTTTTGTAAAATAATAAAAGTTAACCTTTACTTGTCCAAAAATTACAAACTTAGACTTTATAGAAACTAGACTCATTATAGTATCCTGTAGTGTTAACAACCTCAGCCAATTTCCACATTAACAATTAGTTACAGTTGTCTAAACATAACTTACAATCTGTCCAGTACCAGTTTTGACCTTTAATCATATTTAAATCGTTTAAGTAACCAAAACACCTCCAAATTAGGCGTGGTTGGACTTTCTGAAAACTAGACTCAGAGTAATACCTTGAAGACTCATAATTAGCTCAGTTTGCTTATATATTCAACAAGTTACATGTCATTCAAGTTTAACAATCACTGCTATCAAAACTCAGCAAGCACAAACAATCGTCTAACATGCATCCTAAGCATACGACATATCTCAAAACATGTAACGAGCATAATTAATCACAAAAATCAGTAGTAACCCTCTAGGGTTTACAAAAAATCAATGATTCATCAATCTTTCACCGTTCAAAATCACATATGATCATCAATATCAACAACCAACACATAATCAATCATCCTCTAGCAATAATCAATCATAAGAACACTTAATACATGATATTCAATAATTAAGGTTTCATATTTATACCTTAAAAACGCAGAAACAACCAAGGGAAACGTGAGAGATGCTTAGAAACGAGTGTAGGATGCTCCGATTATGAAGAACAAGATCAAAACAAGGTGATATGTGTGTGTGTGTGGGCTTCCGATCGCAAGGGAGAAGGGGGGGTGCTGGCCGATCGGGTTAGAGGGAGAGAGAAAGAGAAAGAGATTAGGGTTTTTAATATTATTAATAATAATATGTTACATCAAGGCCCCTCCACTTCTAAATATTATTTTTCTAGTTTAAATTAACTTGTTTGCCTCTTGAGTTAACGTTTCATACAATGTTATCACATAACACATAAGTCTAACACATAATTATCACATAATTATTGTTTTGACGTTTTTCGTTTATTCACCAATGGTTTGCGTCAACTCGTTTGCGTTTCGGTGCAATTCCCGAAAGACTACACATGTAGTAGTTGTCAAGCGTCATTTGAAACCTTATTTTAAATGTAATGAGATGTGCGTTCTAGATCAAGTGATCTTAAGTTTGAATTGACGGAGTTTGAGTTAACGGGGTTAACCTGAAATTGACGAGTGTCACATTTATTCAGCGTTTTCTAATAGTACAAACAAAATAGATTAATTTGTACCAGCACATTGCTTGAAGCAAAGAATCTGAACGGTGATGCTGCAGATTTTTTCTTTTCTTCATAGTTCATTACTTCACTGAATGCATCCATTGCATTGGCGGCTATATAAATGCCAGGACAGAAGCTTTCAAAGACCACCTTGAACGATTCTGTGTGAGTGGACTTGTAGACCTCCTCCCAAATGTCTCCAAGATAAAAAAAATATATACTCTGAAAGTATTTCTTCATCTTCTGTGACACTAGCGGATACGTCAACCTCTCTCAGAAGATATGTAGAGTTCAGTGCAATGAGGCTATCACTTGTTGACAATCCGGTGTCAACTGTTAAATATAAAACAACTCTAATTAAATTTGACTGAAAATAATTGTAACTATAAGTAAATACCTTCAACCCCTTTTGGTTTTTATTTATAATTACATACCCTCTTTTTCCCACGCAACCACTGTATTAACAACTTCATCAATATCTGCGCACGAGACATTGTTTTCTTGACCTGCATCCCCTACATCATTTTTTACGACAGCCAAAGATGTAATATGTTCAACTGTGATTATAATTAAGCTGTTATATAATTAAGCTGGTGCATATATGATATACCTTTCTGAGCAGCCACTGGACCACCAACACCAACATCTGAATCAAATGCATCACACAGATGTAATAAGTTTAAAAGAACAACATAAGTGTTTTAAGAGCGTTTTAATTATACTAATAATTAATTTAACCCAAATACCTTTTAGAGTAGCCACTGGACCACCAACATCTGAATCTTGTGTTTTAGGGACCACATTATTAGTGAATCTGTTTTCCCATTCACAACATCTAGCAAAGATATTCTCATTTGATGGATGTCTATCCTTTCCTTGACGGACCAACTCGTTGATCTCGGAGCAAATTTTATCAAATTTCTTCAACTTGTTATCCATTGCCTTATTCCAAGACTGTAAAAAGAAAATATAGTTTGGGTTAATTCAAAAACATTTTCAATTTATCCCAGCCAGTTGTAATAGAGTTAAATAATAGTCAACAAGCACGATAGGCATTTGCAAACTTAAAGGTGAATAATCACTTACATAATCATCCAAATCTTGTTCAGCTGTTTGATGGGCATTATCTGTTTCAGATGCACTTTGACCATCTGTTTTTTGTTACATATAATGTTGTATTACATAAAATGCATGTAGAGATAAGAGATGTGAGAGTTTTTTACAAGAAAATAACAAGTTCAATACCATGTTCTTGTTTCTCCTCAGCTGTAGTGTTTTCTTCAACTCCAGGCTTACCGGCAGCACTAACCGTCACAGCAGCAGTAGCAGCAGCCGCCGCAGCAGCAGTCTCATCAAGTCTCTTCCCGACAGCACTAACTGTCACAGCAGCAGTATCAGCAACAGCAGCATCAGCGGTCTCATCAAGTCCCTTCCCGGCAGCACTAACGGTCACAGCAGCATGAGCAGCAGCAGCCGCATCAATCCCTTTCCCATCAACACTAAACGTCACAGCAGCTGCAGCAGCAACCCCAGTAGCATCTTCTTCTAAGGGAGGACCATTATTCTCCAAGTATTTTTCCATCTTAGTAAGAGTAGTTGTTGTTATGTAGTTGACTGCAGGCGTTGTGACGGGAGTCCCAAATGGACCATATTTTTTCTGGTATTCATGCGTGTAAAGCATCACAAGGAAGGTGATCAGACCATTGTATTGAACGTTGATGCCTCTCCATTCTTCCTTTGTCATTTTCAAGTTTTCAATAACATAGCTGCACCAGTCCATATTTGGAATATCGGAGGTTTTATCAATTGCGAAGAATAATCGTTGATTGACTGTTGTTGATTTTGTCACAAATCCTATACAGGTGTTGACCAACACAAGGATATTAATCTTAAACAGTTCACCAACTCCTTGATCCGCGGCCAGTTTGTCTTTCACATGCTTTATATTTATTCTTGCACTTGTCAGGAATTGAGATTTGAATAAATCTGTAGTAACATCTTCCCCCAATCTTGGTCTATTTGTGACATCCGGCATTTTTAGGTTTACTCTGTTAACTAAACCCAGTTAAATAATGGATCAGGACGTAAAGACCCGTAGGCACAGTAAAACTCCTATTGTTCGCGTTCGTTGGAACTCTAAGCGTGGACCAGAGTTCACATGGGAGCGCAAAGACAAGATGAAAGAAAAGTATCCATACCTATTCAAACCTGAAGCCAAACCATAGGTACGATTTAAATTTTCGAGACGAAAATTCTTTTAACAAGGGGATGATGTGACAAACCTAAAATTTTCTTTTCTATTCCTTTCATGTCCCAGTCTAGTGGTGACATCACATTAATTTTCGGGACGAAAATTCTTCCAACAAGGGGATGATGTGACATCCGGCATTTTTAGGTTAACTCTGTTAACTAAACCCAGTTAAATCCTGTTGACTATGTTAGTAAACTCCGTTAGTTCTGTCAACTAAGTTAAGGAACTCTTATATATGTAGTGTCATGTATGCATACATTGAGTTAGTCGTGTCGTTGATGACCTAAGTAAGAGTAACTAGTTATTTGTAATTAGAATAATAAACTCATCACACATGTTATAATAAACATGATATGCTACATGTACCTTATATAATAAGTCTAATGTGTTACATGATTTATATGTTACATGACTAGTTGTTATATGCTTGTGAGATATTGTAAGAAAGTTGGGTAATTAAGGTGACACAATATATGGTGTGTTACATGTTAATTTGCTAGATGAACTATTAAACTTTAGACTAAAGAGTTAATTAGAAAATGTTTTA